>NC_052343.1:20206123-20418623 GCF_016432855.1 Salvelinus namaycush
GCCACAATTGGCTAAGAATGATTGCATTTACACTACATTTCCTGAAGGGGGAGCTCTATATCCATGGTTAAACCCTAGTAGTCTATATGGACCAAACTAGTATTGGGAGCAGGCTCTAATGCAGTGGGACATGTGATCTGATGCTGAGAGGAGATGGAGAGGTGCATTTGGTCTTTCTTTCTTACAAACAACAACACACATAGTTTAAAGCAAGTGCTGTTCTGCATCAAGCTCTGTATAGTGTGGAATTGACAGGAGGAATCCCAATACTACAGTGTCTATTATGGCTCCAGACTGACAACACAGCACTTCTCTGTCATAGGATCCCTTCTGAGGTCACAGAACGGCATTACAACCATCTATTCTCTATATTAATCTATTTAATCTACTCAGGGAATAATTCACCCAGTCAGACTACACTGTCTAGCACAACCAAATCAATGGATTGTCAGTCAAGGTTAATGTTTAGTGGTTGATGACTGTTTCAGAAAGAGCAAAGGGGATATTGCCATTAACTCCCAATAACTGTCGCCTAAAATAATTCATTTACTTCTGCCTTCACACAACACAAGGGTGAGTCCAAAATGGCACCATATTCCCTATTAGACAGGAGACCTGGTCAAAAGTAGTGTACTATATAGGGAATAGGGTGCCATGTCAGACTCACACAAGTGCTTGCATACTTGTACCATTGTGTCTGCCTGGGTTAATAATTTGCATAATTCAACAAATCTCCCCATAAACAGAGCCACTATCTTTATTTCAACAGTTGGTTCTGTATGTCATGTTATCTACCGCCCTCAGACCAAATCCTGCTTCAATAATTGATTATTTACTCATGCTGGAAGCAAGTGAGAAGGAAAACTGCTCACATGCAGAGTTAATTGTGTGCAGTGTGTGTACACGCACGCACCTACTTAAATACACACAAACGCATACACAACAACACACGCAAACTTGCTTCCACTGTGAAGGTTAACCCAGGACTGGGCAGGACAGGGTGTGGGTCCAGTCTAAGGAGAACTCTCTCTCTCAATTGTTGGTTATTTTTATCTGATGTGTTATAGAAACACATGTTACTGGCTCAGCTGACAGCTACAGAAAACACAGATGGGGGGCAAGGGACTCAGAAAAAGGACACGCACACATGTACATACACACCGGAGGGTTATGGCCTCATTAAATCACCAGGCTACTACTGTTCCTGTAAAAACTGACCTAAACACTGTGTGTGTGTTAAACAGAGAGCAGGAATAGAGAGAGGAATAGAGAGAGAGAGAGAGAGAGAGAGAGAGAGAGAGAGAGAGAGAGAGAGAGAGAGAGAGAGAGAGAGAGAGAGAGAGAGAGAGAGAGAGAGAGAGAGAGAGAGAGAGAGAGAGAGAGAGAGAGAGAGAGAGAGAGAGAGAGAGAGAGAGAGAGAGAGAGAGAGAGAGAGAGAGAGAGAGAGAGAGAGAGAGAGAGAGAGAGAGAGGTAGCTATGTATATTGTTGTAACACTGTACATAGCCATAATATGACATTTGAATTGTCTCTATTCCTCTTTTGTGAGTGTAATGTTTACTGTACATTTTGATTGTTTATGTTACCTGTTTATTATCTATTTAACTTGTTTGGCAATGTAAACATATGTTTCCTATGCCAATAAAGCCATTTGAATTGAAATGAGAGAGAAAGAGAGTGAGAGAGAGAGGGAGCGAGCGAGATGGAGAGAGAGCGGGAGAGAGAGAGAGAGCATTCCTCTCTAAATAATCTACCACGTGGGTTTTGATGTTGGTGACCTTGCACATACACGCACACACGTACACAACTACACACGTACACACACGTACACACACCCAAACCCACACACTGCAGGAGGTGTCTTGGGCTGGAATATGATGCATTTGAGAAAATTGTTAATTTAGTATTTAATTAGAGTCCAATCCAAAATCTTTAAGAATGATGTATTGGAGATATCTAACCCCTTCTATCCCACAGTGTTAGTTTCCTTGTTAAATTGTCAATTCTTCCTTAACTCCAGACAATTAGAGAAGAAGAAGAGAGTCTTCACACACAGAGACGAGTATAAAGCTCTCCCTCGCCCTCCATTTGGCAAATCTGACCATAATTCTATCCTCCTGATTCCTGTTTACAAGCAAAAATTAAAGCAGGAAGCACCAGTGTCTCGGGATATAAAGAAGTGGTCAGATGAAGCAGATGCTAAGCTACAGGACTGTTTTGCTAGCACAGATGTGTTCCGAGACTCTTCCGATGGCATTGAGGAGTACACCACATCAGTCACTGGCTTCATCAATATGTGCATCGATGACGTTGTCCCCACAGTGACTGTACGTACCCCAAACAGAGGCCATGGATTACAGGGTAAAGGGTAGAGCTGCCGCTTTCAAGGAGCAGGACTCTAACCTGGAAGCTTATAAAAAATCCCGCTATGCTTTCCGACGAACCATCAAACAGGCAAACCATCAATACAGGACTAAGATCGAATCGTACTACACCGGCTTCAACGTTCGTCGGATGTGGCAGGGCTTGAGTAAGACCTTTAAGCAGGTCAACATTCACAAGGCCGCAGGGCCAGACGGATTACCAGGACGTGTACTCCGAGCATGCGCTGACCAACTGGCAAGTGTCTTCACTGACATGTTCAACCTCTCCCTGTCTGAGTCTGTAATACCAACATGTTTCAAGCAGACCACCATAGTCTCTGTGCCCAAGAACACGAAGGTAACCTGCCTAAATGACTACTGACCTGTGCACTCACGTCTGTAGCCATGAAGTGCTTTGAAAGGCTGGTCATGGCTCACAACACCATTATCCCAGAAACCCTAGACCCACTCCAATGTGCATACCGCCCAAAGAGATCCACCGATGATGCAATCTCTATTGCACTCTACACTGCCCTTTCACACCTGGACAAAAGGAACACCAATGTGAGAATGCTATTCATTGTCTACAGCTCAGCGTTCAAAGCCCATCTCTAAGCTAAGGACCCTGGGACTAAACACCTCCCTCTGCAACTGGATCCTTGACTTCCTGACGGGCTGCTCCCAAGTGGTAAGGGTAGGTAACAACACATCCGCCACTCTTATCCTTAACACGGGGGCCCCTCAGGGGTGTGTGCTCTGTCCCCTCCTGTACTCCCTGTTCACTAATGACTGCACGGCCAGGCACGACTCCAACACCATCATTAAGTTTGTCGATGACACCACAGTGGTAGGCCTGATCACCGACAACGATGAGACAGCCTATAGGGAGGAGGTCCCAGACCTGAACGTGTGGTGCCAGGACAACAACCTCTCCCTCAATGTGATCAAGACAAAGGAGATGATTGTGGACTACAGGAAAAGGAGGACCGAGCACGCCCCCATTCTCATCGAGGGAGCTGTAGTGGAGCAGGCTGAGAAATTCAAGTACCTTGGTGTCCACATCACCAACAAACTAACATGGTCCAAGCACACTAAGACAGTCGTGAATAGGGCACGACAAAACCTATTCCCCCCCAGGAGACTGAAAATATTTGGCATGGGTCCTCAGATCTTAAAAAGGATCTACAGCTGCACTATCGAGAGCATCCTGACGGGTTGCATCACTGCCTGGTATGGAAATTGCTCGGCCTCAGACCGCAAGGCACTACAGAGTGTAGTGCGTACGGCCCAGTACATCACCGGGCCAAGCTTCCTGCCATCCAGGACCTCTATACCAGGCCCTAAAAACTGTCATAGACTGTTCTCTCTGCCACCGAACGGCAAGCAGTACCGGAGCGCCAAGTCTAGGTCCAAGAGACTTCTAAACAGCTTCTACCCCCAGGCCATAAGACTCCTGAACATCTAATCAAATGGCCACCCAGACTATTTGCATTGCCCCCTCCCTCTTTTATGCTGCTGCCACTCTCTGTTATTAACCATGCATAGTCACTTTAATAATTCTACCTACATGTACATATTACCTCAATTACCTTGACTAACCGGTATACATATTACCTCTACCAACATGTACATTTTACCTCAACTACCTCGTCTTCCTCGACTAACACATTGACTCTGTACCGGCACACCTTGTATATAGCCTCACTATTGCTATTTTCCTGCTGCTCTTGAATTATTTGTTACTTTTATTTCTTTTTGGGGGGTATTTTTCTTAAAACTCCATTGTTGCTTAAGGGTTTATAAGTAAGCATTTCACTGTAAGGTCTACATCTGTTGTATTCGGTGCATGTGACAAATACAATTTGATTTGATTTGAGTGGAGTACCATCAAAACTGAGATAATATGAGGAAGAGAAAGGGAGAGGGAGAAGGGGAGAGAGAGAGAGGGGGGGGGGAGAAGGGAAGTGAGAGAGAGCGAAAGAGAGAGGGAGGGAGAAGGGGAGTGAGTGAGAGAAGAGCAGGAGATTTAGAAAGACAGAGAGTACAGGACATAGGAGACACGACAAACATCACATATATTAGGAGGGTAGAAAAATGATGATGACAAACAGCATGGCGGAGCGAGGGAGCAAGAGAGAGTGATAGAACGAGGCATGATGACATCAGCATTTTATATTTATTATCTCCTGGAGACAATTAATGTATAAGCATTACCAGGGGAACGGCAGGTACCTGATAGACAGTGTGTGGTTGTGTGTGTGTATGAGAGAAACACACAGAGAGAGAGAGAAAGAAAGAGAGCGAAAGAGAGAGTAAGTGAGCGAAAGAGAGTATATGTGCAAGCAAGAGTATGTGCAGTGCAGTGCAGTATGTACAGTATATTCCCTATATAGTGCTCACTCTACAGTATATGGGCCCTCGTCAAAAGTAGTGCACTATAGAGGAAATAGGGTGTGATGTAACCAGAAGCTACAATTCTTCATGATCTGAATAGCGTGTGATGTAACCAGAAGCTACAGTACTTTATGATCTGAATAGCGTGTGATGCAACCAGAAGCTACAGTACCTTATGATCTGAATAGCGTGTGATGCAACCAGAAGCTACAGTAATTCATGATCTGAATAGCGTGAGATGTAACCAGAAGCTACAGTAATTCATGATCTGAATAGCGTGTGATGTAACCAGAAGCTACAGTAATTCATGATCTGAATAGCGTGAGATGTAACCAGAAGCTACAGTTCTTTATGATCTGAATAGGGTGTAATGCAACCAGAAGCTACAGTTCTTCATGATCTGAATAGGGTGTGATGTAACCAAAAGCTACAGTTCTTCATGATCTGAATAGGGTGTGATGTAACCAAAAGCTACAGTTCTTCATGATCTGAATAGGGTGCGATGCAACCAGAAGCTACAGTACTTTATGATCTGAATAGGGTGTGATGCAACCAGAAGCTACAGTACTTTATGATCTGAATAGGGTGCGATGCAACCAGAAGCTACAGTACTTTATGATCTGAATAGGGTGTGATGCAACCAGAAGCTACAGTTCTTTATGATCTGAATAGGGTGCGATGCAACCAGAAGCTACAGTACTTTATGATCTGAATAGGGTGTGATGCAACCAGAAGCTACAGTTCTTTATGATCTGAATAGGGTGTGATGCAACCAGAAGCTACAGTACTTTATGATCTGAATAGGGTGCGATGCAACCAGAAGCTACAGTACTTTATGATCTGAATAGGGTGTGATGCAACCAGAAGCTACAGTTCTTTATGATCTGAATAGGGTGCGATGCAACCAGAAGCTACAGTTCTTTATGATCTGAATAGGGTGTGATGCAACCAGAAGCTACAGTTCTTTATGATCTGAATAGGGTGCGATGCAACCAGAAGCTACAGTTCTTTATGATCTGAATAGGGTGTGATGCAACCAGAAGCTACAGTTCTTTATGATCTGAATAGGGTGCGATGCAACCAGAAGCTACAGTACCTTATGATCTGAATAGGGTGCGATGCAACCAGAAGCTACAGTACCTTATGATCTGAATAGCGTGTGATGCAACCAGAAGCTAGTTCTTCATTATCTTAGTCTATGCCGCTCTGACATTGCTCGTCCATATATTTACAGATTCTTAATTCCATTCCTTTACTTAGATTTGTATGTATTGGGTATATGTTGTGAAACTGTTAGATATTACTTGCTAGATATTACTGCACTGTCGGAGCTAGAAACACAAGCATTTCACTACACCCGCAATAACATCTGGTAAACACGTGTACGTGACCAATAAAATTAAAATTATTTTACAATACGATGTTCTCTCTGATCAAATTGTTTTCATTTCACTTTAGTTAGAGTTACAGGGACATTGATATGAGAGCATGAGGTAGCATTGGTTCTTAAATGGAGTTGATTTCCATGGCTGACCATTAGTGACTGTCAGTGTGTGTGTGTGCTTTATCGGTGCCATCATGCATGACAAGAGCTGAGTGTGATATAACCTTTAAGCCTGCCGAACCTGCTAACAGTTGGGTTCTAGACTCCATCCAATAGGAGATCAGTGACAGTGCAGCTGCTGTGGTGTGTATGTGTTCAGCTTAGCCTGGACTCTGTTTCCACTGCTACAGGAATAGACCGGGGCTACATAGCTCCGGAGACCAGCTGTGTGTGTGTCTCTACCTTGTGTTGAACATGTCTGACATAGTTTAGGACGTTGGGTGTATTGACTGTGTGTGTGCATGTGAGAGAGGCGTGTGTGTGTGTGTGTGTGAGAAAGATTTGGCACTGTGTGTTTATATTTGTGTGTGTGTGTGTGTGTGTGTGTGTGTGTGTGTGTGTGTGTGTACGTGCATGGTAAACAGAGCTAAACAGCAGTGTTTCTGGTGTACATGACATTGGAGCGGTGGGTATGTGTTGGACTGCAGGCAGCTCAGAGCTGAGACTGGGATGGTCAGTGCTTTAGACTGGATTTATGACATCCTCTCAGTGACCTTGACAGATAGAGGGAGGGACAACACACACTATGCACAGCACCACACACACACACACATAACTGCACATACACATTGTGTGTACAGTTAACTGCCAAAATAATGGAAACATGTGAGTAAATGAGGGACACAAAGTATATTGAAAGCAGGTGTTTCCACACAGGTGTGGTTCCTGATTTAATTAACATCCCATCATGCTTAGGGTCATGTATGAAATGCTGGGCAGGCCATTATTTTGGCAGTTACTTGAATATCATATATGCAGCAACAGCATACAGCATTGTTGTGTCCCAATCCAAAGGCAGCTGCCTGCATCCTATTGGCTTAAAAAGGCACCTACCTTTGTTGGTAGCATTTTTGTCAGAAGGTAACTGAAAAGGAATCTAATTTGAGAGGGGATTCGAAGGCAGCAGCACGTGATAACGCATAACGTTTGTTTATACTGTATCCACTGTAGTAGCGTGAACAGTACAAAGCCCTATGAGATACTCAAAAAGTTCTACAGCTGCTACATTGAGAGCATCTTGACTGGCTGCATCACCACTTGGTATGGTAACTGCTTGGCATCTGACCGCAAGGCAGAGTTCCCTGCGAGTTCCCTCCCAGAGCTCCCTGCCTTCCAGGACCACTATACCAGGCGGTGTAAGAGAAAGGCCCTAAAAACGATCAAAGACTCCAGCCACCCAAGTCATAGACTGTTCTCTCTGCTACCGCACGGCAAGCAGTACCGATGCACCAAGTCTGGAACCAGCAGGACCCTGAACAGCTTATATCCCCAAGCCATAAGACTGCTAAATAGTTAACCAATAGCTACCCGGACTATCTGATTGACCCTTTTTGCAATAAGTCTTTTGACTCATCACATACGCGGTGCTGCTACTGTTTATTATCTATCCTGTTGCCTAGTCACTTTATCCCTACCTATATGTACACATCTACCTCATTTACCTCTTACCCCTGCACATCCACTCTGTACTGGTCAGGCAGGTCACCCGTGATTCAAGTCAGTATTTGACGTACATCCATGTCTGAGGACGTTGAGAGATGACATGGAAACCAGCTACTAGGGGCAACAATGATCGCTGTTACCTTCAAGTAGGTTTCAGTTTTGCTAGGGCATTGTGGACGGGTATGTCGGATAGGTGTAAGCATCTGCTTATGGTTCCAAAAGTTAACCATTCAGAGTTAATGCCTAACCTTAAGAATTCAGAGTTAATGCCTAAACTTAACCTTGGAACGATACAGAGAAGTAACCAAACACTTAGAAATTTGACATTTGAGAAACATGGATGAATGTCTAACTCTGACGTGAGACTGTGAGAGCCTGTTGGTACTGGTACCCTGTGTATACAGCCAAGTTATCGTTACTCACTGTGTATTTATTCCTTGTGTTATTATTTTTCTATCATTTTCTTTTCTCTCTGCATTGAAGGGAAGGGCCCGTAACTAAGCATTTCACTGTTAGTCTACACCTGTTGTTTACGAAGCATGTGACAAATAACATTTGATTTGAAACGGACTAGCCAATGCAGGACCTTGGAGTGATCAGACCAAAGCACCAGCAGGGTATCAGACAATATCTCAACATGACCTCTGACACTTTCCGACCCAACCCAGGTCAAGACTTCCTCTGCTCCCTTCCAGCTCTGGTTCCCTCAGTAGGGGACCTCAGCAGCAGAGTGGGAGGGGGGAGTGTGCAGGGTAAGCCTTCTTTCCTCCACCTGTTTCCTCCTCCATCTGTCCTCCTCCCTTTTATGATAACATAGAGTGCTTTTCTCTCTCTCTCCTTTGCCCAGACTACAGCCCACAGCCCAGCCCCCCATTTATACTGAACAAAAATATAAACGCAACATGCAACAATTTCAATGATTTTACTAGAGTTCAAATGAGGAAATCAGTCAATTTAAATTAATTCATTATGCCCTAATATAAAGATTTCACACTGGGCAGGGGCGCAGCCAAGGGGGAGCCAGCCCCAGCCAATCAGAATGAGTTTTTCCCCACAAAAGGGCTTTATTACAGACAGAAATACTCCTCAGTTTCATCAGCTGTCCGGGTGGCTGGTCTCAGACGATCCCGCAGGTGAAGAAGCCGAATGTGAATGTCCTGGGCTGGCGTGGTCATACGTGGTCTGTGGTTGTGAGGTCGTTGGACGTACTGCCAAATTCTCTAACATTCAATGCTCTGGCAACAGCTCTGGTGGACATTCCTGCAGTCAGCATGCCAATTGCACATTCCGTCAAAACTTGAGACATCTGTGGCATTGTGTTGTGTGACAAAACTGTACATTTTAGAGTGGCCTTTTATTATCCCCAGCACAAGGTACGCCTGTGTAATGATCATGCTGTTTAATCAGCTTCTTGTTATGTCACAACTGTCAGGAGGGTGGATTATCTTGGCAAATGAGAAATGCTCACTAACAGGGATGTAAACAAATTTGTGCACCAACATTTTTTGAGAAATAAGCTTTTTGTGCATATGGAACATTTCTGTGATACTTTTTTTCAGCTCATGAAACATGGGACCCACACTTTACATGTTGCGTTTATATTTTTGTTCAGTATACAAACGACACACACCATGCAAATGAACGGAGATTGATTTTAGGTGCCAATAATATAAACCAGAAATATATTCCTAACAACTTCTATCCCTGGTTCTGAAGATGGAAGGTCTGTATGGGGAGGGAGGGGTCTGTATGGGGAGGGTGGGGTCTGTATGGGGAAGGTGGGGTCTGTATGGGGAGGGAGGGGTCTGTATGGGGAGGGTGGGGTCTGTATGGGGAGGGTGGGGTCTGTATGGGGAGGGTGGGGTCTGTATGGGGAGGGTGGGGTCTGTATGGGGAAGGTGGGGTCTGTATGGGGAGGGTGAAAGCTTTTCATGTAGAGCTAATCATTGAGACACATTGAGACACTCCTCTCATATTCCCTTTAAATGACACACCAGGGTTTCTTCACAGGATGATGTATCTGTATGAGATGGCTGTCTGTGCCCTAGAAAAGCCTTGTGTGGGGCATGCTTGTTTTACTTAACACTCCATCTGTATTATGCCTGTTGATGGCAGTAGGATACCTGGACAAGACAAGACAAGACAAGACAAGCAGGCAGTCTATACTTGTTTTCTTAAACAAAGAGGAGACATTGTGGCAATGTCATGTGTTTCAATTCCAATAGTACTGATGGCTATGGGGATGGTATGGGAGGATGGGGAGGAGGAGGGATGAGGTAGAGGTTGGAGGAGGGAGGGGGGGATGATGGGGGAAGGAGGAGGAGGATGATGGGGGAAGGAGGAGGTGGGGAGGAGGATGATGGGGGAGGGAGGAGGAGGATGATGGGGAAGGAGGAGGTGGGGAGGAGGATGATGGGGGAGGGAGGAGGGGCGAGGAGGCGCGGGGGCTAGTAGAGACTGTCCTTGAGGTGCACAAAGCAAACAGCTCAGAAGCACATGAAGCTGATTAAACACCTTCAGGATGTAGTGTGTGTGTATTTGTGAGTTAGTGTGTTTGGTGTAAGGGGTGTGCGTGTGTGTGTGTATTTGTGAGTGTGTGTGTGTGTGTGTGTGTGTGTGTGTGTGTGTGTGTGTGTGTGTGTGTGTGTGTGTGAGAGAGAGATAGAAAGCGTGTGTACACACGTCTGTGTTTGCATGTGTGAGTGTGTGCTAGAAGTCAAAGATTACAGCTTCTAACTCTGTTAGTGTGTGTTGTCTGGACTGAGCTCAGCTGGTCATAGTCTCAGGACACACAGACAGGGACAGTTAGGGACCCAGGGAAAAGTCTCGATCAACATTAGACTACACAGGCCTCATAAAGACATTGTTAGCATCTCCCTCTACACAGACCACTGGCCACTCATTTCAATCACTTCACGACACATGCAAGCAGTTGCACGCACACACACACACACACACACACACACACACACACACACACACACACACACACACACACACACACACACACACACACACACACACACACACACACACACACACACACACACACACACACACACTAACCCTCGTTAACATGCGCAGCTGATTCACCATCTTTGAGTCTAACGACAGGTCAGAGGCCTGTGTCGTGATGGAGGACCATATTACTGTGGTAATGGGGTCGGTGACGTTAGCGCGTGTCATGGGTCATCTGTATACCAGACAGACACAGAACGGATGATTAGCAAAACAATCACTGGAAAAACTGTCTCTCTAGCTAGAAACTGGAGGAAGGAAACGTGACACTAAGTGTCCACCCCAAATGGCAGCCTATTCCCTTACTTTTGACCAGGGCCCATTTGGGACTAGGCCTAATTTAAATCATGAGCGCTGACCAAGAGAAGGAATATTAAAACAGTGTATTATTAACCTGAATGCACTCTAATGCAGTCGACAGATGAACACCACCAAGATAAATACCATCATCAATAGTGTCCAGAATGTATTCTACTTCTCTCAAAAACACATGATTTACACCAACGTGACTGTATTAGGATAGATAACGAATCCTATCTAGTATTAGTATATTAGGGAATAGTGTGTAAGTGTACTGTAGTAGTGTACTGTAGATGGAGACAGTGCTAGGACAGGGAAACTAGTGAGCACAGAACTGTTAGACGCCTTCTCAGCAGGTGATTTCTATAGTCATGGAAATGCACACACACAAGTAAAGGTGCGTTTTCCATCAGCAAAGAAGATCAAAACACAGGTTCTCACGTCCTTTTGTAACTTTGTATTTCCACCATGTCCCAGCCAAGAATAACAGAGAGAAACAGGAGTGGTGGGAGGTGTCAATCATGGTACAATATTACCATAAATCAAACAGTGAAACCCTATTCTAACATGGAACAAACCGTAGAAAATGTGGCCTATCTATCTCTATCTGTCAGACCAACAGACTCTCTGATCACCGCCAAGAGAGGGCTGTCTCCAGCCTCCACACTCCAGCCCTGTGGTTCTTTGCAGGCATTGACAAGGCTGTGGAGGGGGAGAGTGCAGCTGGCTTTGGCCTGGTTGATTAAATGGGCAGTCTGGCTCTCTCTCTGCCCCCCCCCCCCCCCCTCTCTTTCTCTCTCTCCGCTCTCTCCTCTCTTTTCCCTCTCCGGGTATGCCTGCCTGCCTGCTGCCCTGCATGTTAAAGCTGGTCCTCTTGGCTCAGTGTCAGAGCAGGGTTCTCTGCTGGGACTCTCTCCACATTCCAACTTACTGCCAACTTCCTTTTCAGCAAAAACACCACAGAAGAGCCTGAAAAGCAGGGACTAATCGATACCTGTCCACACTGACTCATCATCATGGCTTTATCTCCCTGCCCTTACTTTAATTAGCCTATAGGGGCTTCCTGCCCAGCCCGTGCCACACAGAGAGGACTTCGGTGTGTGTGTATGCATGGTCTAGGTCTAAAAGGTCTAAAAGGAGTCCTTGTGGCTTTAGAGTTGCCCAGGATCTGTGCTGTTGGATCAGACTCAGGACTCAGTGGTGTGTTGTGTTCACTGTTTAGAATGAGAGGAGGCTCAACATTGATCCTGTGGTATTGTCTAAATTCATCTTTAGCCATGGTTTAGTGCTCTCTGTGTATGAGCTGGAGAGAGAAAGGATGCAGGGGATGTATTATACTAGCTAGGCTACCCCTGCCTTTCCCTCTTAGGTAGACACACACGTGTCCCCCTGCCCCCTCATAAAAGCCCAGACATTTTCCCCAGACAGACAGACAGTCACAACACTAGTCTCCAGCACTAACAGCAGTACTGCAGTGTTCTCAGAGTTCAACACCAACAGCCCTCTGTAGCAGTACATCTGACAGGCTACTGTACTGTGTGTCTATATGTGAGTGTGTTTTGTGCTGTCTTCTCCCTGAGTCGTTGGTACAGTGTCACACAACACAGGACTATGATACAGTAACACAGACAGTGAGGGGGCTGGACAGTAAATGCAGTATCTGGAGTGTCCAGTTTGAGTGCCTGGACTGTGGAGGGAGAGTCCCCTCTCTCACTATCATTGGTTGCTCAGGCCTACTGCTACTTCCTGTTTCCTGGTCCAATCAGAGTGTCTCAGGAACAAGACAGTGTAGCATCATGACGTGTCCCTCTTTGGGTATAGCGAGTGCCTTCCCCCTCTCTCTCCTCTCCTACACCCAGGTTCTGTTATCTCAGGTCGTACATTCCTGGAGGAGACTCTCTCCTCCTGGCCATGCAGAAAGAGACACATAGAGAGAACAAAGGAACTTCTTCTACATCACAGAACTTGAGAACTGAACAATATCCATGTTTTGAAGAATGTGTAAACGGTCGGTGGAGTAGCCAGCTACGACCCGGTCCGTTTTGTTTCATGTTTGTGACCTCGTGAAAGACAATACAGCCACATTACCATAACTCTGTTTATACAGGAGCCTCCGTTATGAGGTTTGCGTCTAATTATTGTATAAAATGAATGAGTAAAGATGAAACTATTTGTGAAATGATGTAATGATGTTAATGTGAGAGAATTGCATTCCTTTTAAAGTTGCGAATCCCACTAAGTCTTTGGCCCACCCCCATGAACACAGACATGATCTGGCTCATGGGACAGCCCTTTTCTACTGTTCTGAATTAAACTCCCACCTTGAAAAATCCTCTTCAGACCATGCATACCTCGATCAGCTGAGGGGGCGAAGGTTGAGTTTAGACCACAAAAACCTCTGTTTAAGCTATGGTTGTAATGGTTGTTGAATTCCTAACCATACCACGTGGAGCATTGGCTACATGGTGGGAAATGGTTAGGGAACCTCCCCTATCATTTCCTTGTAACCATATCTACTGTTTTTTTGTTTATGCATTTCTTTGATAATTTAGTTAGTTAGTAAATAAATTATTAAGACAATTGGTGAATGTATGATTCATAGTAAAGGCTGGGTTCATGCAGATAACCAACAATTTATGACATTTGGAATGAGACTAACGTGAGGTAAATAATAATTCATTAATTAGAAGACTAATTGATCAGATATTAAAATATCTGAAGAGTTAATTACATTTACATGATTAGTTTAAACACGTAATAATAATAACAGAGTCTTCACTTTAATGATGCCAAAGACACGACAGTAGGTAGATATTTCCTAGGACGTGGTGTCACGTCATGTGATAGGGCTGTAGAGTGTTCCATAGGATGTCCTGCTGCAGCCCTGCAGCTCTGAGCATACCCTTCCCCTAGCATGTCTCTCCCACTAAGTGTGTGTGTGTGTGTGTGTGTGTGTGTGTGTGTGTGTGTGTGTGTGTGTGTGTGTGTGTGTGTGTGTGTGTGTGTGTGTGTGTGTGTGTGTGTGTGCAAACAGAATGCAGCTAGGTCCTCTGTCTGCAGTACAGTGGGGGGCATACAGTATGGACAGCATCACATTGTGTATGTATGGACGGGAGGGCAAGAGAGAGAGAGAGAGAGAGAGAGAGTACAGAGAGGGAGAGAGAGAAAGAGAGAGAGAGAAGGAGAGAGAGAAAGAGGGAGAGAGAAAGAGGGAGAGAGCGAGAGAGAGAGGGAGAGAGAGAGACAGAGAGAGAGAGCGCGCGAGAGGGTAAGTGAGAGAGAGAGCGCGCGAGAGGGTAAGTGAGAGAGGTAATGGGATTCGCTTGGGGAGTAGAGCCAGTTGTGTGAAAAAGAAGCTTCCTCTCTTTCTCTCTCCTGTCCCGTACTGCAGAGGAATAGAACAGGTAGAAACACAGAGCTGGCTGTCAGAGTGGTGCTGAGAGAGGAGAGAAGAGAGGAGGAGAGGTAGAAACACAGAGCTAGCTGTCAGAGTGGTGCTGAGAGAGGAGAGAAGAGAGGAGGAGAGGAGAGAGGGGAGGGCTCAGTGATAATCTCTCCTGTCCACCTCCATTACACTCCTACCCACATGACTGATGAGCCACACCAGACCTGCACAAAGGGAACACTAACAATCATCTCTCTCTCCATATTCAGACACATAAACATACACACTCTTTACTAAAACTGTAGAGTAAAGTGTATCTCTCTCTCACCCTCCTTCTGTCTCTCCCTCTCTATTTTCCTTTTCTCCCCCCCCCACTATCCCTGTCTCTCTCATACTCTCCCTCCGGACACAGAGATTAGCTAGAGAGGAGTGGAGAGTGCAGAAAGCCTGGAGGACAGCATAGGACACAGTGCTCAGGAAGAGAATGACTGGCTGAAAAGAGGCTGTCTACAGGGGTACCAGGGCAGGCCAGGACAGGGGGAGCAACCTATTCAGAGAAGGATGGGAGGGGGGAGTAAAGAGAGTGAAAGTCATGACTCACCATTCATACCCCAGCCAGTCTTCTCTAAGGTCTATTAACCCAGTAAAATGGCTTCCATTACTGGAGAATGTGACACATCTCTGATGACCAGCAGGTTTTTTTTTAAAGCTGTTGGGCTGTTTAAAACCTGGGGATTATCTTTAAACAGCAGCACTTGTCCTCTCTGTCAACTGGGTGCGTTTAAAAAGCCCTTCTTCAGGCTGAGGGAGACAAAACAAGCGGTTTAAAGTCCACATGACTGATACATCCGTCTGGGGCTTGACCATATACTTGGTCTCATGTGATGCAGGCAGGCAGGGGAGAGGATTGTGTCACAGAGAGGCAGGGGAGAGGATTGTGTCACAGATAGCACATAAACACAGGCAACCACAATATCAGGAGTGAAGCACACACACACACACACACACACACACACACACACACACACACACACACACACACACACACACACACACACACACACACACACACACACACACACACACACACACACACACACACACACACACAAAACGGGCTACCACCCCTTAATTCATCTCCCCACTGTGTTTGATGATGGATGACTTTCTCTCAGTCTTGTTGATGTATAAGAAACCAGGTCTACTGACCTTCAGCCATCATCAGCCCAATGCTGTTACATCACAGTCACACTAAAAACAAGCAGACACAGAGAAACTGCTGCTGCCACCCTTACCCACTCCTGAGCCAAGATGAATGCCTGTTTGACTAGGCTTTAACAGCAAGTCACTGTGGACTGAAGCTCCATGATCCAATAATATAACAGTTATAGAAGTTTCCAGAATTTGAATTTGCTGAAAAAACTAATATTGGCTACATGAGCTGCCAGAGGCATGTGAGAGGACTGCTCAGAGAAGAGAAACAGACACATATTATTGCATCAGAAGTCGCTATGTCTCAGTGTCGAATGCACACTGGGCTATGTTGTTGATGTTGAGGAAGTCATGGAATATACAAGAGCTAACAATACATTTGTGTGATTATTATTAATCTTATCAGTAAAACTTCACCCAAATGGCCCTCTATTCCCTACATAGTGCATTACTTTTGCCCAGGTCACATAGGGCTCTAGTCAAAAGTAGTGAATGAGGTGCCATTTGGGATGCAGACAACATGCAGTCATTTGTTTTCTGACTAACTGAATCCTACATGCTGACTTAGTGCTTAGAAGGGGCCACTACAAACTCCTCATTAGGGCGTTAGGCAATGACTTCCAGAGCCTGGGACCATCGTAGGAAGTATTTCCACGTAGAGTTGGAGTGGAAAAGAGAGGCAGGGAGATACAAGTGTGTGAGGCAGAAATGACTGAGTGTGTGTGAGTGTGTGTGTGTATGTTTGTGTGTGTGTGTGTGTGTGGTATGTGCTACTCTGTGCTCCAGAAACACACAGTGAGCTTGAGGTCATATCCCCTTGAGGAAGCAAGAGGAAATTAGTCAGCCCTTTAAGACTGTTAAGATAGCTCTTAATAAAACAAATGCCACTGGGCCTTTCTTAATATAAGTTGTTGAACTCTGCTTCTTCTCAACCAGGAATGTAAACAGGGCTAAAAGTAAGCTAGGGCGCTCCAACTTTCCCCTCTCACTGCTGTATCCTAGTTTATATCTCCCCTGCAGAGATTACAGTATCAAATACATTACATGTTTTCACTGTCATTCACATAAACACTGTCCACTTAAGACTTGCGACCTGCTCAGTTTGTTTATGAAGATATGGCCCATAAATCAATTGGACCAGTCGTCAAAAAGAGAATAAGAAACCAGGGGGAGATGCAATTGATTATGAACCTTAGATTACAATTATTTATGGAGTAGATCACTCATAACCATAGTAATATGACTTGTTCTTCCACTGAGCCTCTACCCAGCCTGTTATGATGTAATTGGCTGTGTGTTGGCACCATAGTAATATGACTTGTTCTTCCACTGAGCCTCTTCCCAGCCTGTTATGATGTACTTGGCTGTGTGTTGGCACCATAGTAATATGACTTGTTCTTCCACTGAGCCTCTACCCAGCCTGTTATGATGTAATTGGCTGTGTGTTGGCACCATAGTAATATGACTTGTTCTTCCACTGAGCCTCTACCCAGCCTGTTATGATGTAATTGGCTGTGTGTTGGCACCATAGTAATATGACTTGTTCTTCCACTGAGCCTCTACCCAGCCTGTTATGATGTACTTGGCTGTGTGTTGGCACCATAGTAATATGACTTGTTCTTCCACTGAGCCTCTACCCAGCCTGTTATGATGTAATTGGCTGTGTGTTGGCACCATAGTAATATGACTTGTTCTTCCACTGAGCCTCTACCCAGCCTGTTATGATGTACTTGGCTGTGTGTTGGCACCATAGTAATATGACTTGTTCTTCCATTGAGCCTCTACCCAGCCTGTTATGATGTAATTGGCTGTGTGTTGGCACCATAGTAATATGACTTGTTCTTCCATTGAGCCTCTACCCAGCCTGTTATGATGTAATTGGCTGTGTGTTGGCACCATAGTAATTCCACTGTGTGTTTATATAGACTGACAATGACTGAAAACGTGCAAAGACTGATTAAGGCATTAAAGCGGCAACACAATGGGAGACAAATGAAAGATATATAGAGAGAGTTTGTGTTTGAATTGAACTGCAGAGAGAGGAGAGAGTTATTTTGATCAATTTAGGCAGACAGTATTGGACAGATCAGGGAGTCCAGTAGTGACAGTGACCGTCCCGCTGTAACAGATCTGCCATAAAACACTTTGTCTTGCCATTATGATTACACAGACACAGAGCTAACACCTGCCGTGACGCCAGTCACATTAGTCATTGAAGGGGAGGAGGAGTGGTATTTTAACTGCCAAACTCAAGCAGCTCATTCAGACACTGTCTGACAGCAACCATGTTGCAATAAATTAGCTTGTCAATTAACTCACAGACAGCCACGGCAACATCTTGTCTGGCCACACACACTAAGCCCTTCCCCTTCACAAGCACCAGTTCAGCAAAGGAGAACAGTCTGGGGGTAGGGTAAGCAGTCTTACCGTTATACGTCACTCTGGGTTTGGTCAAGCACATGACGATGTGTAGATCGATCTCATCCGTGGAGACAAACTTGGAGCAGACAGGGCACATGAAGCCTGCATGGAGGGAGAAGGGAGGAGGAAAGGAAGACAAAGTGGTGAATATCAGAAATCTACTTCTGTAAAGGGAAATCATTAAGTACCTATACTGTTACCATAACACAGCATCACACACCCAAACCCCTCCGCCCAGCCACCACAACATTCTCTCTCTGACATTACAAACTGAATTCTCCCGATTACATTCTCCTGCAATTACATTCTATGAGTCACACTCAATAATCTCCCTATGATATTAACAGCAAAGATGAATTAAAATGAGGTGATATTTAACACTGATTACAAAGCTTGTCTTAACATTATCACTATGATGCAGCAGACTGCAGAGACGCTCTTTAAACTGAGATGATTAATGATGGTGTTTGGTAGCTCTGCACTAAACAGTTAACACAACTAGACAGCCAAACAGACTGACAGACAGGGTTAATGTTGGTATCGATGATGTGCTATGATAACGTGAGGACTGATAGGGATAGTATAGGAAGTATCTATCATTGACTGGAATAGCAGCTGGGCTTATGGCAACCACCTCGGGTGGGAGGGAGGGAGGGAGGGAATGAGTGAGTGAGTGAGTGAGTGAGTGAGTGAGTGAGTGAGTGAGTGAGTGAGTGAGTGAGTGAGTGAGTGAGTGAGTGCGTATGTGAGTGAGTGAGTGAGTGTGTGTGTGAGTGTGTGTGTGTGAGTGTGTGAGTGTGTGTGTGTGTATGTATGTATGTATGTATGTATGTATGTATGTATGTATGTATGTATGTGTGAATGTATGTATGTATGTGAGTGTGTGTATGTGTGAATGTATGTATGTGAGTGAGTGTGTGTGTGAGTGTGTATGTATGTGAGTGAGTGTGTGTGTGAGTGTGTATGTATGTGAGTGAGTGTGTGTGTGAGTGTGTATGTATGTGAGTGAGTGAGTGTGTGTATGTGTGAGTGTGTGTGTATGTATGTATGTATGTGAGTGAGTGTGTGTATGTGTGAGTGTGTATGTATGTATGTATGTGAGTGTGTGTGTGACATTATTGCATCAATATTAACACCTGCTCACCATCCATCCCTTGAGTGCAGCCAGTCCAAACTGATAACAGCTCTTTCCTGCTGTCAATAACCAAAAGCTCGTTTGCCTCATGGGTGGACAGTTTTCATCATTTCATCATTAATAAAGATCATTTCTAAACACCAGACGGAAATCCGCTGTTTCTATGTCAAAGATGTTCTATTTCAGTCTTCTGTGATGTATATAAAGTGTAATATTGGGATGCAAACTCACAAGTACATGGTACAGGTGTCTTATTTTTTAAGCCCATAACCATGTGTGTGAGGTGTTACTTTTGTTTCAAAGTAGAATTGTTTAAGACTACCAAGAAACACTCTGTGTGTCCCTGATTTAGCACCCTGAAGTAAACAAACAAACAAACACAAACATTGTGTGTTTGTACAGTATGTGTGTGTTTGTGTGTGTGTGTGTGTGTGTGTAGTATGTGTGTGTGTAGTATGTGTGTGTGTAGTATGTGTGTGTGTGTAGTATGCGTGTGTGTGTAGTATGTGTGTCTGTGTGTGTGTGTGTAGTATGTGTGTGTGTGTGTGTGTGTGTAGTATGTGTGTGTGTGTGTGTGTGTTTGTGTGTGTGTGTAGTATGTGTGTGTGTTTGTGTGTGTGTGTGTGTGTGTAGTATGTGTGTGTGTGTGTGTGTGTACAGTATGTGTGTCCGGACTGATCGAGTCTGTCACCCTGGTCTACAAGGCTCCTGGGATAAAGAGATTATTCAGCCAGTGGCCAACAGGTTCTCACCTCAAGGCCCTGTCCCCCCTCTGCTTATCATACCCATTATATCCTGCAGCTCACTATAGTATACACAGTGTGTGTGTGTGTGTGTGTGTGTGTGTGTGTGTGTGTGTGTGTGTGTGTGTGTGTGTGTGTGTGTGTGTGTGTGTGTGTGTGTGTGTGTGTGTATTTCCAGATTATTTCCTGTAAAATACATCCTGATGTGTGCATGCAAATAGACCCACATGCACATTAACCAGGTTTCCATCTAACCATTTCATGGAGAAGAATTACCTGACGCATAAAAATGACAGTCATGTCGGTACAATTTGATACATTCGGACAGACCATTTGTTTGTTCCACAAGGTGGGATCTTGTGTCGGTAAAATTAATTATGCGAGAAATGGTGTTTATGCCTTTATGTGCAAACATTGATATAATAATCAACATATCAAAATAAACTCGGAATCGCGGCATGATATGCGCCCACCGTCACAACGTTAAAAAGCATTTCAAGTTCATAAGCAGATGAAATCAGTTATGATGAACTTCACATGGTGGTTAAGTGCATGGTGGTCATGCACATTTCCAATAGGCTAAATATGGAGGGTAGGCTATTATTTGAATGCTGTTGACATAATGATCAGTGCTTGGCTGACAATTATTAAATAAAATGATCTCGCTCTTATCCATATCTAACCCCCTGTCCACTTTATCAGTCAAGTCTTGTCTAGAGAGAGAGCCTGAAGCAAAACTAGATTGTGCATGTTTGTGTGACAAAACCATCTGTAGTTGAAATTGTGATTGAAACCTATGTAACTTATGTCTTTTAATTGGTACATGGGAACTTAACTGCAGAAGTCATTTTTGAGTGCACTTCGTCATCACGCAGCCTTTTGTCCACAAAAAGTGGTGGGAACCTACACATTGTTTTTATGCAGATTTTAGAATAGTCTCCAATTGGATGGAACCCCAGCTATGGACACACACCAGACTGATGTATTATGAGGATGCACTTTCCAGGAAATGAATCTGGAAATACTCAGTCACAACACACACCCCTGTAGACCCTGCACTCCTACAGGCAACAATCAATCTCTAGCCCAACTCAACTCTGCAGATCTGATGACAATACTGTAGAACATTTCGGGGGGTAGCCCTGTCTGGGACACGGACCCGGGTTTAGCGAATGTAAAGCCAACACCTTAACCATTAGACCAAGAGGTCGGAACCCCTTGACGAGGTTGCTAGGTGTTGGGTTAAACTTGCTACATTACCCCCTTTCCTTCGGGAAAGCGTGTCCCCACACTTCTCTTTATCAAGTCTCTCACATCACATGTACACGCCTCTTCAATGGCTTCACATCCCACTTCCGATACCAATGCGTGTGTGTGTCTGTGTGTGTGTGTGTGTGTGTCCAGGTATTTTCAGAATAATTTCCTGGAAAATGCCTCCTCAGAATATATGACTCATCCTGGTGTGTGTGCGTATAAACAGACACCAGTGTGTGTGTGTGTGTGTGTGTGTATGTGTGTGTGTGTGTGTGTGTGCGTGTGTAGATATTGGCTGTACTAAATGCTAATCCCTTTCTGTGGGGAGGGTATTGGAGAGGAGGAGTGTCCCACTTCCAGCAGGGACTAGAAGAGATAAGAGGAGATAAGAGGTGAGAAATTCAAAGCTGAACTACTACACAACTCCCTCAGCATAAGCTTCAACAGACCCATTCAAATTGGGAATGCAATCCTCCTCTGACTAACTGGGGGGGTTAACCATCTCTCCTTCGCTCACCTCCTCTTCCCTCCCTCCATTTAGACACCAAGCTGACACCCTGCTGCTCTGGCTCTGGCACAGCAGACGAGGCAGACTATGATGGGGAGAAGGGCAGCTGTGACCGTCTCTGTGTCTGCCCAGTGCTCACTATAGGGCACACAGAGTAGGGAGGTGTTGCTAGCATGGTATGTCTGCCAACTAGGCCTATTGGGCAGAATGTGGCACAGTGGGACTGTAGCACGGCCTGTCTGGCCAGCTGTAGGGACTAGGGGTCAGGTCCAGCCTGTCTAGCCAGCTGTAGGGATTAGGGTTCCAGCCAGTCTGGACTCTGGATGTACTGAGTCCATACAGATCATCTAAAGGGGACGCAGACCATCTCCTACTACGTGTTTAGTCTGTCTGTATGACTGTTCACCTGACATCTCCAGCCTTCACGTGAGAAGCTATCTATCTGTCTGACCACATGCAGCGTAATACCAACCCAACACAGCTGCTTGCTTGGTGTTAAAGGTAACACACTCCTATCTAATGACTGTCCTTTGTGTGTGTGTGTGTGTGTGTGTGTGTGTGTGTGTGTGTGTGTGTGTGCGTGCCTGCGTGGGTGTGCCTGTGTGGGTGTCTGTGTGTATTTGTGACTGTGACTGTGACTGTGACTGTGTGTGTGTGTGTGTGTGTGTGTGTGTGTGTGTGTGCCAGGATGAGTGTCTGTGTTGTGTGTGTGTGTGTAAGTGTGTGTGTGTGCCAGCGTGGGTGTCTGTGTTGTGTGTGTGTGTGTGTGTGTGTGTGTGCCAGCGTGGGTGTCTGTGTGTGTGTCCTCTCTGTGTTTCTGGGTTATTTACTGTAAACCATGGCCACAGGAGGGGAGCAGCTGCATATTAACCAATGACCACATCAACACAGAGCAGGCCAGGGCTAGATGCAGGACCAAGATGCCAGAGAACAGCAACTCAAACGTCTTACACCAACACACACAGACCCCAGTACTCCTACAGGCAACAACCTACGTCAAGCCTAACTCAACTCTGCAGGGGGTACAGCTAGATGTACAGATCTGAAGATAATCCACTGGCATGAACTGTATAGGCCTACAAGCCAGCTACCACGCAGTAGACTGTAACTGTCAGAAAGCCTGCTGTCTGTGAAGGGGAATAATGAGCTCAATTGTACTGGTAATCATGTTCATCTTGTCTCAACATCTGTGTCTATGTGTGAGTGTGAGAGAGAGAGAAGTGAGAGAGAGAGAGAGTGTGAGTGAGAGAGAGAGAAGTGAGAGAGAGAGCGAGAGAGCGAGAGAGAGAGAGAGTGTGAGTGAGAGAGAGAGAAGTGAGAGAGAGAGAAGTGAGAGAGAGAGAGAGAGAGAGAGAGAGAGTGTGAGTGAGAGAGAGAGAAAGAGAGAGAGAGAGTGAGAGAGAGAGAAGTGAGAGAGAGAGAGAGTGTGAGTGAGAGAGAGAGAAGTGAGAGAGAGAGCGAGAGAGAGAGCGAGAGAGAGAGAAGTGAGAGAGAGAGAGAGAAAGAGAGAGAGAAAGAGAGAGAGAGAAGTGAGAGCAGACTGTTGGAAGAATTCTCTCCTCTCCTGCAGAGAAAGGTTGCACAACATAACATAGCTTTGGCAGCTAGTCTACATCTTTTCTCTGGGTATTTCGATTTGCGTCATGCTGCATATAAAAAACCATTCATTCTCTGATCACGGTGTTGTTTAATTGACTGGAATTAAATGAAATTATAAGTGAATGTTGAGAGAGAGGGACATTTAATTGAAGGAATGACTATGGAGGAATGGTGGAGAGCTGAAGTGGAAACTTTATCTTGATAAACACACTAGAGTTAGTGACATCATCAGAGCAATAACATGAGGTGACAGTTTGACAATCAGTGGGTTTTCAAGACACCCAAAGTCACTTTACATAGTCAAGATAATCAGCATGATCATAAAGTAATAAAATAAAAGACAGAGTTGTTATGCATGGCCTTAAGGCCGATGACGTTCACACGTCAGCCTGATCGAGCCCATACAGACTGGTAATAAGGAAGACCCCCCTGTCCCTTCTTTTATACACATTCTTAGTCGAGGTTACTAAAACATTGATCTCAATATCATATTTGGTAAAATACAAGTAAAGGAACAGAACAGAAAACAAAAAGTGGAAAGTAAAAAACATCCCCAAGCCAATGTTCTCCCAGTCAGTCAGTCCCATGGGAAGAGGAGAGAGGCCAGCACCATTAGCAACAGCCAGATAAGGAGAGGAGATGATGAGGAGATGGGAAGTAGAGGAGGAGATGAGAGGAGGAGATGGGGAGTAGAGGAGGAGATGAGAGGAGGAGATGGGGAGTAGAGGAGGAGATGAGAGGAGGAGATGGGAAGTAGAGGAGGAGATGAGAGGAGGAGATGGGGAGTAGAGGAGGAGATGGGGAGTAGAGGAGTAGATGAGAGGAGGAGATGGGAGGGAGATGGGAAGTAGAGGAGGAGATGAGAGGAGGAGATGGGGAGTAGAGGAGGAGATGAAAGGAGGAGATGAGGAGTAGAGGAGGAGATGAAAGGAGGAGATGAGGAGATGGGGAGTAGAGGAGTAGAGGAGATGGGGAGTAGAGGAGATGGGAAGTAGAGGAGGAGAGGAGATGGGAAGTAGAGGAGGAGATGAGAGGAGGAGATGGGAAGTAGAGGAGGAGATGAGAGGAGGAGATGGGAAGTAGAGGAGGAGATGAGGAGGAGATGGGGAGCAGAGGAGGAGATGAGAGGAGGAGATGGGGAGTAGAGGAGGAGATGAGAGGAGGAGATGGGGAGTAGAGGAGGAGATGGGGAGTAGATGGGGAGTAGAGGAGGAGATGGGGAGTAGATGAGAGGAGGAGATAGGGAGTAGAGGAGATGGGAAGTAGAGGAGGAGATGAGAAGTAGAGGAGGAGATGAGAGGAGGAGATGGGGAGTAGAGGAGTAGATGAGAGGAGGAGATGGGAAGTAGAGGAGTAGATGAAAGGAGGAGATGAGGAGTAGAGGAGGAGATGAGGAGATGGGGAGTAGAGGAGTAGAGGAGATGGGGAGTAGAGGAGATGGGAAGTAGAGGAGTAGAGGAGATGGGAAGTAGAGGAGATGGGAAGTAGAGGAGTAGAGGAGATGGGAAGTAGAGGAGGAGATGAGAGGAGGAGATGGGAAGTAGAGGAGGAGATGAGAGGAGGAGATGGGAAGTAGAGGAGGAGATGAGAGGAGGAGATGGGGAGCAGAGGAGGAGATTAGAGGAGGAGATGGGGAGTAGAGGAGGAGATGAAAGGAGGAGATGAGGAGTAGAGGAGGAGATGGGGAGTAGAGGAGGAGATGAGAGGAGGAGATGAGGAGTAGAGGAGGAGATGAGAGGAGGAGATGGGGAGTAGAGGAGTAGATGAGAGGAGGAGATGGGGAGTAGAGGAGTAGATGAGAGGAGGAGATGGGAAGTAGAGGAGGAGATGAGGAGGAGATGGGGAGTAGAGGAGGAGATGAAAGGAGGAGATGAGGAGTAGAGGAGGAAATGGGGAGTAGAGGAGTAGAGGAGATGGGGAGTAGAGGAGTAGAGGAGGAGATGGGGAGTAGAGGAGGAGATGAAAGGAGGAGATGAGGAGTAGAGGAGGAGATGAGAGGAGGAGATGGGGAGTAGAGGAGTAGATGAGAGGAGGAGATGGGAAGTAGAGGAGTAGATGAGAGGAGGAGATGGGAAGTAGAGGAGGAGATGGGGAGTAGAGGAGGAGATGAGGAGATGGGGAGTAGAGGAGATGGGGAGTAGAGGAGGAGAGGAGATGGGAAGTAGAGGAGGAGATGAGAGGAGGAGATGGGAAGTAGAGGAGGAGATGAGAGGAGGAGATGGGGAGCAGAGGAGGAGATGAGAGGAGGAGATGGGGAGTAGAGGAGGAGATGAGAGGAGGAGATGGGGAGTAGAGGAGGAGATGGGGAGTAGATGAGAGGAGATGGGGAGTAGATGAGAGGAGGAGATGGGAAGTAGAGGAGGATATGAGAGGAGGAGATGGGGAGTAGAGGAGTAGATGAAAGGAGGAGATGGGGAGTAGAGGAGGAGATGAGAGGAGGAGATGGGGAGTAGAGGAGGAGATGAGAGGAGGAGATGGGGAGTAGAGGAGTAGATGAGAGGAGGAGATGGGGAGTAGAGGAGGAGATGGGGAGTAGAGGAGTAGAGGAGATGGGGAGTAGAGGAGTAGAGGAGATAGGGAGTAGAGGAGATGGGAAGTAGAGGAGGAGATGAGAAGTAGAGGAGGAGATGAGAGGAGGAGATGGGGAGTAGAGGAGTAGATGGGAGGAGGAGATGGGAAGTAGAGGAGTAGATGAAAGGAGGAGATGAGGAGTAGAGGAGGAGATGAGGAGATGGGGAGTAGAGGAGTAGAGGAGATGGGGAGTAGAGGAGATGGGAAGTAGAGGAGATGGGAAGTAGAGGAGTAGAGGAGATGGGAAGTAGAGGAGGAGATGAGAGGAGGAGATGGGAAGTAGAGGAGGAGATGAGAGGAGGAGATGGGAAGTAGAGGAGGAGATGAGAGGAGGAGATGGGGAGCAGAGGAGGAGATTAGAGGAGGAGATGGGGAGTAGAGGAGGAGATGATGAGGAGGAGATGAGGAGTAGAGGAGGAGATGATGAGGAGGAGATGGGGAGTAGAGGAGGATATGAAAGGAGGAGATGAGGAGTAGAGGAGGAGATGGGGAGTAGAGGAGGAGATGAGGAGATGAGGAGTAGAGGAGGAGATGAGAGGAGGAGATGGGGAGTAGAGGAGTAGATGAGAGGAGGAGATGGGGAGTAGAGGAGTAGATGAGAGGAGGAGATGGGAAGTAGAGGAGGAGATGAGGAGGAGATGGGGAGTAGAGGAGGAGATGAAAGGAGGAGATGAGGAGTAGAGGAGGAAATGGGGAGTAGAGGAGTAGAGGAGATGGGGAGTAGAGGAGTAGAGGAGGAGATGGGGAGTAGAGGAGGAGATGAAAGGAGGAGATGAGGAGTAGAGGAGGAGATGAGAGGAGGAGATGGGGAGTAGAGGAGTAGATGAGAGGAGGAGATGGGAAGTAGAGGAGTAGATGAGAGGAGGAGATGGGAAGTAGAGGAGGAGATGGGGAGTAGAGGAGGAGATGAGGAGATGGGGAGTAGAGGAGATGGGGAGTAGAGGAGGAGAGGAGATGGGAAGTAGAGGAGGAGATGAGAGGAGGAGATGGGAAGTAGAGGAGGAGATGAGAGGAGGAGATGGGGAGCAGAGGAGGAGATGAGAGGAGGAGATGGGGAGTAGAGGAGGAGATGAGAGGAGGAGATGGGGAGTAGAGGAGGAGATGGGGAGTAGATGAGAGGAGATGGGGAGTAGATGAGAGGAGGAGATGGGAAGTAGAGGAGGATATGAGAGGAGGAGATGGGGAGTAGAGGAGTAGATGAAAGGAGGAGATGGGGAGTAGAGGAGGAGATGAGAGGAGGAGATGGGGAGTAGAGGAGGAGATGAGAGGAGGAGATGGGGAGTAGAGGAGTAGATGAGAGGAGGAGATGGGGAGTAGAGGAGGAGATGAAAGGAGGAGATGAGGAGTAGAGGAGGAGATGGGGAGTAGAGGAGTAGAGGAGATGGGGAGTAGAGGAGTAGAGGAGATAGGGAGTAGAGGAGATGGGAAGTAGAGGAGGAGATGAGAAGTAGAGGAGGAGATGAGAGGAGGAGATGGGGAGTAGAGGAGTAGATGAGAGGAGGAGATGGGGAGTAGAGGAGTAGATGAGAGGAGGAGATGGGAAGTAGAGGAGTAGATGAGAGGAGGAGATGGGAGGAGGAGATGGGGAGTAGAGGAGGAGATGAAAGGAGGAGATGAGGAGTAGAGGAGGAGATGGGGAGTAGAGGAGTAGAGGAGATGGGGAGTAGAGGAGTAGAGGAGATGGGGAGTAGAGGAGTAGAGGAGATGGGGAGTAGAGGAGATGGGAAGTAGAGGAGTAGAGGAGATGGGAAGTAGAGGAGGAGATGAGAGGAGGAGATGGGAAGTAGAGGAGGAGATGAGAGGAGGAGATGGGAAGTAGAGGAGGAGATGAGAGGAGGAGATGGGGAGCAGAGGAGGAGATTAGAGGAGGAGATGGGGAGTAGAGGAGGAGATGAAAGGAGGAGATGAGGAGTAGAGGAGGAGATGATGAGGAGGAGGAGATGGGGAGTAGAGGAGGATATGAAAGGAGGAGATGAGGAGTAGAGGAGGAGATGGGGAGTAGAGGAGGAGATGAAAGGAGGAGATGAGGAGTAGAGGAGGAGATGAGAGGAGGAGATGGGGAGTAGAGGAGTAGATGAGAGGAGGAGATGAGGAGTAGAGGAGGAGATGATGAGGAGGAGATGGGGAGTAGAGGAGGATATGAAAGGAGGAGATGAGGAGTAGAGGAGGAGATGGGGAGTAGAGGAGGAGATGAAAGGAGGAGATGAGGAGTAGAGGAGGAGATGAGAGGAGGAGATGGGGAGTAGAGGAGTAGATGAGAGGAGGAGATGAGAGGAGGAGATGGGGAGTAGAGGAGGAGATGAGAGGAGGAGATGGGAAGTAGAGGAGGAGTAGAGGAGGAGATGAGAGGAGGAGATGGGGAGTAGAGGAGGAGATGAGAGGAGGAGATGGGGAGTAGAGGAGTAGATGAGAGGAGGAGATGGGAAGTAGAGGAGGAGATGAGGAGGAGATGGGGAGTAGAGGAGGAGATGAAAGGAGGAGATGAGGAGTAGAGGAGGAAATGGGGAGTAGAGGAGGAGATGAGAGGAGGAGATGGGGAGTAGAGGAGTAGATGAGAGGAGGAGATGGGGAGTAGAGGAGGAGATGAAAGGAGGAGATGAGGAGTAGAGGAGGAGATGGGGAGTAGAGGAGTAGAGGAGATGGGGAGTAGAGGAGTAGAGGAGATAGGGAGTAGAGGAGATGGGAAGTAGAGGAGGAGATGAGAGGAGGAGATGGGGAGTAGAGGAGTAGATGAGAGGAGGAGATGGGGAGTAGAGGAGTAGATGAGAGGAGGAGATGGGAAGTAGAGGAGTAGATGAGAGGAGGAGATGGGAGGAGGAGATGGGGAGTAGAGGAGGAGATGAAAGGAGGAGATGAGGAGTAGAGGAGGAGATGAAAGGAGGAGATGAGGAGTAGAGGAGGAGATGGGGAGTAGAGGAGTAGAGGAGATGGGGAGTAGAGGAGTAGAGGAGATGGGGAGTAGAGGAGTAGAGGAGATGGGGAGTAGAGGAGATGGGAAGTAGAGGAGTAGAGGAGATGGGAAGTAGAGGAGGAGATGAGAGGAGGAGATGGGAAGTAGAGGAGGAGATGAGAGGAGGAGATGGGAAGTAGAGGAGGAGATGAGAGGAGGAGATGGGGAGCAGAGGAGGAGATTAGAGGAGGAGATGGGGAGTAGAGGAGGAGATGAAAGGAGGAGATGAGGAGTAGAGGAGGAGATGATGAGGAGGAGGAGATGGGGAGTAGAGGAGGATATGAAAGGAGGAGATGAGGAGTAGAGGAGGAGATGGGGAGTAGAGGAGGAGATGAAAGGAGGAGATGAGGAGTAGAGGAGGAGATGAGAGGAGGAGATGGGGAGTAGAGGAGTAGATGAGAGGAGGAGATGAGGAGTAGAGGAGGAGATGATGAGGAGGAGATGAGGAGTAGAGGAGGAGATGATGAGGAGGAGATGGGGAGTAGAGGAGGATATGAAAGGAGGAGATGAGGAGTAGAGGAGGAGATGGGGAGTAGAGGAGGAGATGAAAGGAGGAGATGAGGAGTAGAGGAGGAGATGAGAGGAGGAGATGGGGAGTAGAGGAGTAGATGAGAGGAGGAGATGAGAGGAGGAGATGGGGAGTAGAGGAGGAGATGAGAGGAGGAGATGGGAAGTAGAGGAGGAGTAGAGGAGGAGATGGGGAGTAGAGGAGTAGATGAGAGGAGGAGATGGGGAGTAGAGGAGTAGATGAGAGGAGGAGATGGGAAGTAGAGGAGGAGATGAGGAGGAGATGGGGAGTAGAGGAGGAGATGAAAGGAGGAGATGAGGAGTAGAGGAGGAAATGGGGAGTAGAGGAGTAGAGGAGATGGGGAGTAGAGGAGTAGAGGAGGAGATGGGGAGTAGAGGAGGAGATGAAAGGAGGAGATGAGGAGTAGAGGAGGAGATGAGAGGAGGAGATGGGGAGTAGAGGAGTAGATGAGAGGAGGAGATGGGAAGTAGAGGAGTAGATGAGAGGAGGAGATGGGAAGTAGAGGAGGAGATGGGGAGTAGAGGAGGAGATGAGGAGATGGGGAGTAGAGGAGTAGAGGAGATGGGGAGTAGAGGAGGAGAGGAGATGGGAAGTAGAGGAGGAGATGAGAGGAGGAGATGGGAAGTAGAGGAGGAGATGGGGAGTAGAGGAGGAGATGAAAGGAGGAGATGAGGAGTAGAGGAGTAGATGAGGAGGAGATGGGGAGTAGAGGAGTAGATGAGAGGAGGAGATGGGAAGTAGAGGAGTAGATGAGAAGTAGAGGAGGAGATGAGAGGAGGAGATGGGGAGTAGAGGAGGAGATGAAAGGAGGAGATGAGGAGTAGAGGAGGAAATGGGGAGAAGAGGAGTAGAGGAGATGGGGAGTAGAGGAGTAGAGGAGGAGATGGGGAGTAGAGGAGGAGATGAAAGGAGGAGATGAGGAGTAGAGGAGGAGATGAGGAGTAGAGGAGGAGATGAGAGGAGGAGATGGGAAGTAGAGGAGTAGATGAGAGGAGGAGATGGGGAGTAGAGGAGTAGATGAGAGGAGGAGATGGGAAGTAGAGGAGTAGATGAGAGGAGGAGATGGGAAGTAGAGGAGGAGATGAGAGGAGGAGATGGGGAGTAGAGGAGGAGATGAAAGGAGGAGATGAGGAGTAGAGGAGGAGATGGGGAGTAGAGGAGTAGAGGAGATGGGGAGTAGAGGAGTAGAGGAGATGGGGAGTAGAGGAGATGGGAAGTAGAGATGGGAAGTAGAAGAGTAGAGGAGATGGGAAGTAGAGGAGTAGATGAGAGGAGGAGATGGGAAGTAGAGGAGGAGATGAAAGGAGGAGATGAGGAGTAGAGGAGGAGATGAAAGGAGGAGATGAGGAGTAGAGGAGGAGATGATGAGGAGGAGGAGATGGGGAGTAGAGGAGGAGATGAAAGGAGGAGATGAGGAGTAGAGGAGGAGATGGGGAGTAGAGGAGGAGATGAAAGGAGGAGATGAGGAGTAGAGGAGGAAATGGGGAGTAGAGGAGTAGAGGAGATGGGGAGTAGAGGAGTAGAGGAGGAGATGGGGAGTAGAGGAGGAGATGAGGAGTAGAGGAGGAGATGAGAGGAGGAGATGGGGAGTAGATGAGTAGATGAGAGGAGGAGATGGGAAGTAGAGGAGGAGATGAGAGGAGGAGATGGGGAGTAGAGGAGGAGATGAAAGGAGGAGATGAGGAGTAGAGGAGGAAATGGGGAGTAGAGGAGTAGAGGAGATGGGGAGTAGAGGAGTAGAGGAGATAGGGAGTAGAGGAGTAGAGGAGATGGGAAGTAGAGGAGGAGATGAGGGAGTAGAGGAGTAGAGGAGATGGGAAGTAGAGGAGATGGGAAGTAGAGGAGGAGATGAGGGAGTAGAGGAGTAGAGGAGATGGGAAGTAGAGGAGGAGATGAGAGGAGGAGATGGGAAGTAGAGGAGGAGATGAGTGGAGGAGATGGGAAGTAGAGGAGGAGATGAGAGGAGGAGATGGGAAGTAGAGGAGGAGATGAGAGGAGGAGATGGGAAGTAGAGGAGGAGATGAGAGGAGGAGATGGGAAGCAGAGGAGGAGATGAGAGGAGGAGATGGGAAGCAGAGGAGGAGATGAGAGGAGGAGATGGGGAGTAGAGGAGGAGATGGGGAGTAGAGGAGTAGATGAGGAGATGGGAAGTAGAGGAGGAGATGAGAGGAGGAGATGGGGAGTAGAGGAGGAGGAGAGGAGTAGAGGAGATGGGGAGGAGATGGGAAGTAGAGGAGGAGATGAGGAGTAGAGGAGGAGATGAAAGGAGGAGATGAGGAGTAGAGGAGGAGATGAGAGGAGGAGATGGGGAGTAGAGGAGGAGATGAGAGGAGGAGATGGGGAGTAGAGGAGGAGATGAGAGGAGATGGGGAGTAGAGGAGGAGATGAGAGGAGATGGGGAGTAGAGGAGGAGATGAGAGGAGATGGGGAGTAGAGGAGGAGATGGGGAGTAGAGGAGGAGATGAGAGGAGGAGATGGGGAGTAGAGGAGGAGATGGGGAGTAGAGGAGGAGATGGGGAGTAGAGGAGGAGATGGGAAGTAGAGGAGGAGATGAGAGGAGGAGATGGGGAGTAGAGGAGGAGGAGAGGAGTAGAGGAGATGGGGAGGAGATGGGAAGTAGAGGAGGAGATGAGGAGTAGAGGAGGAGATGAAAGGAGGAGATGAGGAGTAGAGGAGGAGATGAGAGGAGGAGATGGGGAGTAGAGGAGGAGATGAAAGGAGGAGATGAGGAGTAGAGGAGGAGATGAGAGGAGGAGATGGGGAGTAGAGGAGGAGATGAGAGGAGGAGATGGGGAGTAGAGGAGGAGATGAGAGGAGATGGGGAGTAGAGGAGGAGATGAGAGGAGATGGGGAGTAGAGGAGGAGATGGGGAGTAGAGGAGGAGATGAGAGGAGGAGATGGGGAGTAGAGGAGATGGGGAGTAGAGGGGGAGTAGAGGAGGAAAGAAGGGGAGTAGAGGAGGAAAGAAGGGGAGTAGAGGAGGAAAGAAGGGGAGTAGAGGAGGAAAGAAGGGGAGTAGAGGAGGAAAGAAGGGGAGTAGAGGAGGAGATGGTCTATGCTTGTAGGCTATGCAGCAATGTCACATAGATCATTGTATTTAATTTTCGACAAAGCCGTTAAGTGAATACTCTCCCAAGTAAACAAATACTAATGTCCATTCCGATATTCAAATATTCAAATATTTGGTACAGCAGCAACAAATAGCATTAGGTACATCATGCTCTGTTCAAATTAGGAACCCCTTCCTTATCTCAGGATCTCCTGTAAGCCAAACCAAAGGCCTGCGTCAGCATCTATCCCATCTAGCCCCCAGCCTCAATCTTATTAAATCCCATGTATGTATTACATTATTATTACAACCTACCTTATCATTTTATGGATCGGCAGGCTAGCTCTAAATGGGATGGTGCGTGGGGCCTGGCCTGAGAACTTCCTTCCCCTCTCACAGCCGTACAGAGCTATTGTCACTATTTCAATTATTTATTTGATCTTTTTTTCTCTTTAACTCTGCATTGTTGGAAAAGGAACCATAAGTAAGCATTTCATTGTTAGTCTACACCTGTTGTTTACGAAGTGTGACAAATAAACTTTGATTCGATTTGACTTGTATGTCACCAGGACCCTAACACGCTGGACAGGACAGCCAAGCAGAGACAACCAACCTGACTATGACAACAAAGATGACGCAACATACAGTCAGCCATTTAACCATCAGATTATAGCAAATACATAGTGACAGCAGCCTAAAATGTGGACTTTTCCATATTTATCATCGGCAGCCTAAAAAGCCTTCTACAAACCAGTGCTGCCATGCAGCCTGGAGTCTGCCATCAAGCAAGGGTCTGGGCAAGGAGCTGTTCTCCACTCCCCAGTCCCCTGTCCTGCACTCTCTCTGCCACATCAATGATTGATTCTGAGGGCTGGAGCCCCAGGAGAGAGCAGGGGGCAGAAGCATCTCTGCCTGGCGATGGAGCGGGGGATCTGGGCTGAGCAGAGCTAGCGTCCCTGGTCCCTCCATGGTGCTGCTGGTGATGATAACGTCACCGTAGCTTTAGCCTGATAAGCTCTGTGGTACATAAAGTTCCTCTGGCTGGGTAGACCGGCTGACTGGTTGGGACATTATTACACAGACAGACATGAATGTTGTATGATTACTGCTAAAAGTATGAGTATAGACTGAGACAGAGAGAGAGAGAGAGAGAGAGTGAAATAGAAAGAGAATGAGTAGAGAGAGAGAGAGACAAAAAGAGATTATACACTGAGTATACTAAACATTAGGAACACCTTCCTAATGTTGAGTTGATGAAAATGCTGAAAATGATTATCAGTTGAAGTTGAATTGAACAGTGTTAAACAATCAGAATGGAGAAAGACTCATTAAATTCACTTAGAATGAATGTGTTGCTACTCTAGGGCCACACTACTCATACAGCAAGTTTAGAGATTTTATTATTCAAAAACATCAAATACCATCAAATTACTGTACTTTTTTTTATACCCGTGATTTGATATTTTGGCCATATCGTCCAGCGTTTGTTGACTCCATTGCATCCCACAGTTGTTTCAAATTGGCTGGATGTCCTTTGCATGGTGGATCATTCTTGATACACACGGGAAACTGTTGAGTGTGAAAAACCCATCAGCGTTGCAGTTCTTCACACAAACCAGTGTGCCTGGCACCTACTATCATATCCCTTTCAAAGGCACTTCAATCTTTTTTCTTACCCATCCACCCTCTGAATGGCACACATACACAATCCATGTCACAATTGTCTCATGGCTTTAAAATCCTTCTTAGCCTGTCTCCTCCCCTTCATCTACACTGACTGAAGTGGATTTAAGTGACATCAATAAGGGGATCATAACTTTCACCTGGATTCACCTGGTCAGTCTGTGACACGGAAAGAGCAGGTGTTGTTAATGTTTTGTATAGTCAGTGTAGAGCGTAAATAGAGGGGCCAGGTTAACCCTGCCAGCGGGCCTGACTGCTACATCACAGTCAGGAAGTTAGGCATGGCACTGGGCTGTCACCGCACACAAAGTTTTAACTACTCTAGTTACAGAGAAAGACGTGATATCGATAAAGAGTCCAGCGAACCATTGTCTAATTAAGCAATAAGGCCCGAGGGGGTGTGGTATATGGCCAATATACCATAGCTAAGGGCTGTTCTTACGCACTACACAACGCAGAGTGCCTGGATACAGCCCTTAGCCGTGGTATATTGGCCATATACCACAAACCCCTGAGGTGCCTTATTGCTATTATAAACTGGTTATCAACGTAATTAGAGCAGTAAAAATAAATGTTTTGTCATACCCATGGTATACGGTCTGATATACCACGGCTGTCAGCCAATCAGCATTCAGGGCTCGAACCACCCAGTTTATAATCTTCTGTTTGTGACACAACCCTATTTTAGGGCATTTTTATTAGAAAGGTGAAGTGATGACACTCTTTGGGCGAGCTCTTTGAGGAGGAGAGAGGAGAGAGGAGGGGTGAGGAGACGAGGAGAGAGGAGGAGACGAGGAGAGAGGAGGAGAGCAGAGCAGAGAGATGATAAGAGAGGAGAGATGAGGAAAGAGGGGAGGGTAATATTAGAGAGACACTATCACCAGCCACCCATCTGCCAGACAGCCTCACTCTCCCCATGTGTCACAGTCTGAAGTGTCAGGGACTATAATTAAAATCAGAGAACAAGGACAACACTGACGGCACATGAGACGGGCTCTCTATTTACAGAAATATAGTATGGGAGGGAGAGATGGTATTAGGGAAGGAGGGAAGGAGGGAGGGAGGGAGGAGAAAGAGAAAAAAAGCCTGTAATTTCCTCTGTTTTTGCTAAAAGGAGGGAGGAAATTGATTGTGTCTGGGGGGCCTGGCTGCGTTTGGATCTGGAAAGACAGAAACAATCAGCTCTAGGGAGCAGACATACAGAACAGACAGAGTATCATGACAAGAAGAGAAAATAGAAAGAGAGATGATAGAAGCTAAACTGCCCACTGTTCTCTCTCATCAGCTCACATGCCCTGTTGACTGTCATTGACAGTAGAGCAGTGTAGGCCACAGAGGGCCTGCATGAGGGAGTGAGGGACTGGGAGGATACAAACATGACCATATTATCCCTATTACCCTTATTAATACATGGGGGGTGGGGTTAAGGATCTGAAACTACAGCCTCAAACATTCTCATTTTGTACAGCACTTAGGATAAAGTTTCTATGACTCTGGACCTGACCTGGTCTTGACCCCCAGCATTCTGTTGTTGGACCGGGCTAAGCTTATGTCTGGGTCTCCACTGTGGCTGTCACACACAGACCCACACAGGGAGGAGGGGGGAGACGGGGAGGGAGATCAATGGGACGATTAAGGGTCATCCTATTGAGTGAAACCCTGAGCCAGAGAGAAAGAGAGGCAGATTGAGGGAGAGAGAGGAAGAAAGAGGGGTCCTGGCACCATCACACAAGGGGAACAGGAGGAGGGTCAAAAAAGAGAAGGAGAAAGAAGAAAAGAAAGGGAGGGGAGAGTGGGGAAGAGTTGAGTATAAATAAACCAGCTTTCAGTCACTGGAGGAAAGTAGAAGTAGGCTACTCCTGACGAGTTGACAAGTGAAGGTGATGATGATACTGGAAGGTTGAGGAGATGGGGAGTCCTTCCTCTCTGTCTGTTCACATCTCAATAACTCACGGACGGACAGACAGAGACAGACAGAGACAGACAGACACAGACGAGCAAGCCCCTCGGAGCAGATAGCAGAGGGCTATGAAGAGGAATGTTGTGTTCAGGACAGGCAGGCTCAGGCCTAGGCCCTGGAGTGTTTGTATAGGCACCTAGCCTATCTATCATCAGCAGGCTTTTTTCTCTCTGTTAATCATCATCTGTCTGTCTGCCATCCCACCTCAACCAGCAGATGGTCAACACAGAAAAAACAAAGGAGATGAAAAATTGTAGAAGCAACGAAAGAAAGCGAAGGTAGAAAACAAAGCCACATGTCCTGGCAGGCCGGCACCGCAACTAAAGAACTGTGTTTGGAGTGCCCACTCCGACAAGCAGAGGGCTGCGTGGTGAATGGCACGTGGGCAAACTGTGCGGTCTCTGTGTGTTGTCACAATAAGGAGTGTGTTTTTAGCGCTCTGCTCCCGGCTGCTAATGACCCACATTCACAGTAAACCGTCCCGGTGAGTTCCACCCTGCACGGCAACCGTATCCATGGTGTCCATACCGCTGCTCATTAGTCCTGCAAGCCTGAGCTTATCAGTAACACTCAGTAACACAGGGCTCACAGAGACACTGCTAGGCTATACTGCACTGTACTGCACAGGGCTCACAGAGACACTGCTAGGCTATACTGCACTGTACTGCACAGGGCTCACAGAGACACTGCTAGGCTATACTGCACTGTACTGCACAGGGCTCACAGAGACACTGCTAGGCTATACTGCACTGTACTGCACAGGGCTCACAGAGACACTGCTAGGTTATACTGCACTGTACTGCACAGGGCTCACAGAGACACTGCTAGGCTATACTGCACTGTACTGCACAGGGCTCACAGAGACACTGCTAGGCTATACTGCACTGTACTGCACAGGGCTCACAGAGACACTGCTAGGCTATACTGCACTGTACTGTACAGGGCTCACAGAGACACTGCTAGTAGTATACACACCCTGTTAACTCAAAAAGGCAAGGTGACAGTGGATTTCATTACACATTAGATTCAGAGGTCTGCATGAGGCCAAGTTGCCAACTTTACAACTATTAATATGAACTGTTTAGTGAAACCCACGACACACATCCACTGTACTATCTATATCTGTGCTGCTATGAGGTTATCTGAAGGCTGTCTACTCTGCTGGACAGACCAGGGCAGACATTACATTGATTTTGTGATCTGCTATGCTGTGTATTGAACAGGGGTTTCCCCCAGTAGACATTAGTCTTGTTTTCTCCCAGTCAGCTTACATATAACTGGCGTCAACTACTGACCTAGTGGGGCAGTCTTACACAATGACCCTGACACTATGAGACAGCAAGGTGACCTCTCTCTCCCTCTGTCTGTCTCTCCCTCCCTTTCTCTCCCCCTCTCACGCTCCCTCTCCATCTCAAGCCAAAAAACGTGAAGATATGCTGAGGATTTGTGTGTCACTGAACCAATAAAGCCTCTGGCCTCCAAGACCCTTGCTCTGTGTGGAGGGGTCAGTGGAGAGAGATACAGAGAGAGAGAAGAGAAGAGAGAGAGGAGAGACTTGTGCCACACAAACACACACCACACCTGCTCCATCCAGATGGGAGGACTGAGCAGGCAGCAGAGAGAGAGAGATTAGGCAGGCAGGAAAGCAGGTCAGCCGGCAGGAGCACACAGGAGAACCAAGATGCACGTATCTATCCATCCCTCGCTCCCTAACCCATCCCTCCATCCACACAGGATCCCTCCACACAGGATTAACTTATCAAGGCGGCTTTCTACTAAACTGGAGGGAAGGGACTGAGACATAGCAACAGCCACAGTTCTACAGCCACAGCCCAGTTAGCCTAGCTCCCCATATCTACAGCCACAGCCCAGTTAGCCTAGCTCCCCATATCTACAGCCACAGCCCAGTTAGCCTAGCTCCCCATATCTACAGCCACAGCCCAGTTAGCCTAGCTCCCCATATCTACAGCCACAGCCCAGTTAGCCTCGCTCCCCATATCTACAGCCACAGCCCAGTTAGCCTAGCTCCACATACTGTAGGTGTTGTGTAGTCTTAACCTCTCAGTGACTAGGCTAAACGTCTTATTTTGAGCAGGATTTTTTGCTCAGCTCATTTCCGCCACTATGCTTATCTTTGTCTCCGGAGGACACACTGTGTGGTTTGAGTGTGTGCAGTACAGTCCTTCCTCATGCAGCTTAATGACAGTCACAGTGGAAACATGTGTGACTGTGTTGTTCCACACAATAGAAAAATGTGTGACCGTGTTGGCCCACATTGGAGCTCTCCTGGTTGATCTCTTTGACTCCCACACGAAAGCTGGCTTTAGGTAGTCTGAACAAACCCACAGCAACCCCCCTCTAAGACAACACCAAGGCTCCGTCTCATATGGCAACCTTTTCCCTTTACAGTGCACTACTATTGACCAGGGCCTATAGGGCTCGAATCAAAAGTAGTGCACTATGAAGAGAATAGGGTGCCATTTGGAATCCCCAAGCCTTAATACAGAGGACACAGCAGCAGCAGTAAAACGACACAACATTATTACCAGCCTGACCGGAGTCAACTCACGTTTTTTTCTATAGGCCAAACTAATCTCTCTACGCAAGATTTTGGCTCTAGGTTAACCGAGATGAAGTCCAAACAGACTTGGGTCAAACACCTCAAACACTTTTGCAAAATCTGAGGTATATAATTGAAAGTATTTGTGACTTGTATTTGACCCGGTACTGTATGCCACAACCACCGCAAACAGACTCCTATGTTTCAGATGTTTTAGTACAATGACTCACAGGGTCACTGCTACTACATAAACAGTTAAATGCTGCTAGGATCCTGTAATACAATGCAAGGTCTGTCTTTACCTTTAACTCTCTCAACGTCATAGCAACGTTAATCACAGTGTGTGTATGACATGTGTCTATTGAATGCTGTGTGATGGTAACTGGGAACACACACATAATCACTTGCATGTTACTATGGTCACCCTACAGGGCCCTCCACCAGCACAAAGGGTTAGTGGTAACTAACAACCATGTACAAAGCAGCAGTAAGGAATGTAACACAGGAGAGCATGCACAGACATTTTAATCTTCCAGCTAAAAGTGATGTTGAACAGCCATTTCACACCATTTAAAGCCGCAGCTAGATTTGAGTCAGAGTTGATACCATCAGACCTGTTCTGTGAACAGTGAGGCTGATTAAAACCTAGATTTTTCTGCAGCACAGCCTCGTCAAAGTCCAATTTAATTACCCAGAAAGCTATTGTGTGAAACTCAATGGAGTGTTAACTCTGAAAGGTGGGATTTCAGACACTATCACATGTGAGAATATCCTACATGAGAGCGAGGACTGAGCTCATTGTATGGGAGTGACACAGCAATATCATTACAGTAACAGACAGAATAAATCTGCATATGAGAGTGTGAGACGCCAGTGCAAGCCTACACTGCCCTACTTCTGACCAAAGCCATATGTACCCTGGTCAAAAGGAGTCCACTATAAAGGGTGGCATTTGGACGCAGACAAAGACTAAAGAACTCAAGGTACAACTGGAGTTCATGAATCAGTATCAATTGACCCCTAGAGCCATGAGGGAAGAGATTCAAATGGCCATCTGTAACATGGAATGGTAATAATGACATTGGTACGACCTGACTACAGTACCTAAATAGAAGCTTTGGCTTAAGTCTTCACTGATAAGGAATCTTCTTAAGGGGAAAGAGGATACCTAGTCACCTGCACAACTGAATGCGTTCAACTGAAATGTGTCTTCCGCATTTAACCCAACCCCTCTGAATCAGAGAGGTGCAGAGGGCTGTCCTAATCCACATCTTCAGCACCCGGGGAGCAGTTGTTGTTTGGGGGTTAACTACCTTGCTCAAGGGAAGAACGGCAGATTTTGCCACCTTGCCGGCTTGGGGATTCGAACCAGCAACCTTCCGGTTACTGGCCCAATGCTCTTAATAATGTTCAGTCTGCTTTTTTAAAAATCTCCTCTGTACTATCATTAGCATGTGATCGATTCTGATCAGTGAAGTAATTAAAAGTATCCAGCACATTTAATAAAGCATGAGACATGTGGCGGTGTGTGTGAGAGAGAGAAAGAGAGAGTGTGTTTTGTGCATGCTAGCGTGCAAGCAAATGAAGGGAGCTGAAACAGTGTGATCTGTGTGTGCCCTGACATGTCTTCTGTAAACGTAGAGACAAACTGTCATCAGCATCATGCAGGGCTGAGCATAAAGTCTGTCTGGTCTGTCTCTGCCTCAACTATCTTTCACTGCTACCACACACAGTAAGTCAAAGACAACTAATTTAAGCGATCAAATGACTGTTTTATAAGTAGTTCCTAAGTAACTATAGGAACAAGTATGTAGACATTATTTCAGATGACTTATTATTATGATATTATTATTCAAAGCATCTGAGAGTATTTTAAACAGGCTGGTTAAACAGATCCAAACCTATTACGTTAGGCTGATGTTGGCCTATGGCCTTGGTCGAATTGCTAGACACAGTTCAGGGCTATAGCCTACACGCCAATGGTTTTCAAACCTCTCTCCAGGGACCCCCAGACGTTTCAGAATTTTGTTGTAGCCCTGAACTAACTCACCTGATTCACAAATCAAGGGCTTGATGATTAGTTGACAAACTGAATCAGGCGCGCTGCGCACTAGTTTAGGATAGGGCTGAACGATATGGCCAAAAGATCACATCGCGGTATTTAAAAAAAATTGGAAGGTATTTGGCTGTATTGTGTTTTTTTATAATAAAAGTTCTATGTTTGCTTTATGAGTAGTGCGTGACCCTAGAATGGCAACACGCACAGTACATTATAAGTGATTTCAATGGGTCTTTCTCCATTCTGATTGTTTAATACTGTTCAATTAATCTTCAACCCCCCAACCAAATTCAGCATTTTCATCCATTTCTACATTTCCTGCACTCATTTGCGATCATTTCCACACTGCTACTTGGGGCTGCATGATATGGGCATACAATCTAGGCTTTATTTTTAACCAAATGTTGCAATTGCGATTTGACTTGCAATTTAAAGCAACACATGGGTGAACTGTTGGAATCATGGAAATATAATGATTATTCTAAGTATATAGTTAGAATTTAATAGGGGGCACTTTGAATACAGTGTTGTTTGACATGACAATGAATGGAAATTCCAGGGAGGAGTTGTGACAGGGTAGGAACCAGAGTGTTGCTCAGTGTTTCCTAGGGGACCCTCTAAACTTTAGCTACATTGAAAGTTCAACATATTCATGCTTCTAGTATTCCTCTTTGATTTATAAGATACTGTTGCACAAACAACATGCTGATTTAGGTCTACACCATCACTGGTATTATCAGACTGTATAGCTAATTATGTTTGCTCTGACTCAGTACATGTATTAGCTAGCTAGCCAGCTAACTAGCGATTAGCATTCGCGGCTAATACGATTTAGGCACAACTTGCAAAGAAAATACAAACTAGCTGTTTGCCGATGTAAGAAACACAACATTTTTTTGAAATTATAGAACGCTGGTGGATTTAAAATGAAGAAGCAAAGTGAAAACAGCATCGTTGTCAATGTCATCAACATTGTTGCTTATGCTGCATTGACCATGCAGACTGAACGTATGCTGCATTGACCATGCAGACTGAACGTATGCTGCATTGACCATGCAGACTGAACGTATGCTGCATTGACCATGCAGACTGAACGCATGCTGCATTGACCATGCAGACTGAACGCATGCTGCATTGACCATGCAGACTGAACGCATGCTGCATTGACCATGCAGACTGAACGCATGCTGCATTGACCATGCAGACTGAACGTATGCTGCATTGACCATGCAGACTGAACGTATGCTGCATTGACCATGCAGACTGAACGTATGCTGCATTGACCATGCAGACTGAACGTATGCTGCATTGACCATGCAGACTGAACGTATGCTGCATTGACCATGCAGACTGAACGTATGCTGCATTGACCATGCAGACTGAACGTATGCTGCATTGACCATGCAGACTGAACGTATGCTGCATTGACCATGCAGACTGAACGTATGCTGCATTGACCATTCAGACTGAACGTATGCTGCATTGACCATGCAGACTGAACGCATGCTGCATTGACCATGCAGACTGAACGTATGCTGCATTGACCATGCAGACTGAACGTATGCTGCATTGACCATGCAGACTGAACGTATGCTGCATTGACCATGCAGACTGAACGTATGCTGCATTGACCATGCAGACTGAACGTATGCTGCATTGACCATGCAGACTGAACGTATGCTGCATTGACCATTCAGACTGAACGTATGCTGCATTGACCATTCAGACTGAACGTATGCTGCATTGACCATGCAGACTGAACGTATGCTGCATTGACCATGCAGACTGAACGTATGCTGCATTGACCATGCAGACTGAACGTATGCTGCATTGACCATGCAGACTGAACGTATGCTGCATTGACCATGCAGACTGAACGTATGCTGCATTGACCATGCAGACTGAACGCAAGTGTCTCGTAGTCGAGGAAGAACAAATGCACTCCTTGAGTGACAGGGGGCGTGGATGTGTCTGTGTGGTAAGCGGCATGGAGAGAGACAGATGACTCAAGTAGCGAACTAAACTATAAAATGGACGTTACACACAGCGTACCACATTTAACAAACCAAACATTCAAATACCGTTATAGAAGGTCAAGTAAAAAACAAAACCGGTCCATGCATCAACACCAGTATATTGTAAAATATTCCCTAGCTCAGGAATAGTTAAAATACATGGAACGGCTGGGGGTCCCTGAGGAAAGATTTGACAACTCTTGGTCTACACCACCTACCTCTTGACAGATTCATCATCACCCTCCTGTAGGCGTTTAAAAAAAATATTTACTTCGAAATTCTGTTAAACATAATGACACAGAGAATGAATAGTGTCTGATTAAAAGAGATATAGACTAATTAGCAGCCAATGATTTTGTATACTTAATTCAGTGTAGAGAGAGATGGGGGTAGAGAGAGCGAGAGAAAGAGAATCCCTGAAAACACAAGACCTGACTACCCTGGGAGTGCGTCACAATCTATGGATTGTTTCAAACAGGGAATCTAGACTCAGGCTTATAGACAAAAGGAGAAAACTGTCAAACCACACCTAGTGTAATAACCCAGTGTAATAAGAGCCTCATTCCTAACATAACACAGATAATCATGTCTTTGTAACTTTTTAATAGGATCATAAATTGCCAGCCCAGGCAGCAGTTAAGGACATGTTCTGCTACAGTGGCTTGTAAAAAATTACCACAGTTTTCCCAGGCATTCCAGTGGTACTATGCTGCAGACCACCATTCACCTTCAGTACAAGGGCAAAGCATTTTTTACATGAAGTTCGGTACCCTGGTTCGGTTTCCTGGAGCGTTTGTGAGAATTCTACAAATACGTTTTGCTTTCACAAGACCTGAAAATAACCGTTTCATGGTAGGATTAGCAGACACACATTTTACATGACGTTAGCGAGCTTACAATGAGCCAACAAGTTCCATGCGACTTCTGCTGCCTTGTCACAATACCTGGTACCGATATTCACACAGGTCCAGGATTCATTTCAGCCAGGGTTTGTTTGCGTTTCACACATGCTTTATAGCGTGGATCAGGGTACCAGACGCTCCAGGATCCGGATCATAAGGGGATATATGACAGCGTACTCAGTGTAGAGTAGCACACGTAAAGCAGGTGTGTTTTAACTACTAGGACATAACGTACTCAGCATACAGTAGAGAACACATGTAGCCTAAACCAGGACATGGCATCTTAGCATTACTAGGATAAAGGGAACAGCTGGAACACATGTAAACCAAACCATATTGTAGCATCATGTGTGTCATTCAGCAACTGTTTCTTTGACCCAGATGGAAAACTTACTGGATGTATCGTCTAACTCAGATCCAGTCAACTCAAACAGTGCAGTACATGAGTAAGGAACAAAAGAAAACCCAGCACACTTGTAGTATTTTCTGTTAAGGCCTAGAGTAGCTTAGGTGTTAGGCAGCAGTACAGCATTACGCAATGGTAATATGGCAGAACAGTCATTTCTAGTCAAATTCAGTGTCCTTGGTTAACATGCAGCCCTACAGGAGATATGAAAACAGAACAGTCAAAAGAGGCAAAACAACTTAACTGAGAACAGCTACGGTGTTAGTATTGTACAAGCAACACATGACGTGAATGACAAAAACAGCAATACTGTACATGTCGTGGAGAAATGTACAGATTTACAGCCCTGCGTCTTGTGCTGGAGATGGGCTTCTCAAACCACTGACCCTGTGGGGAATTACTTTTTCCAGGAGGGATGAAGGGAAGAAGGAGCGAGGTAAAGAGGAAGTACACTAGAGGGAGAGAGATTGAAAGAGAGAGAGAGAGAGAGAGAGAGAGAGAGAGAGAGAGAGAGAAAGTACGCTTTGGCAATGTGTACATTGTTACATCATGCCAATATAGCAGGGGGGCAGAGAGAGAGAGACAGAAAAACAGGGAGGGACAGAGAGAGAATGATAGAGAAACAGAGAAACAGGGAGGGACAGAGAGAGAATGATAGAGAAACAGAGAAACAGGGAGGGACAGAGAGAGAATGATAGAGACACAGAGAAACAGGGAGGGACAGAGAGAGAGAGAACGAGAGAGAGACAAGGGCCAAGGTCTAGCACTTCTGTCTGGGTAAATGATTTCCCCTGCCACACACAATATTTTGATATTGTTTCAAAGCTCGTGCAGCATGTTGGCTTTCAAATGGTTAGAGAAGCAGAGTTAGTGGAGTGCAGCATGTTGGCTTTCAAATGGTTAGAGAAGCAGAGTTAGTGGAGTGCAGTATGTTGAGGCACTGGAAGTGGGATGTGGTGGTGCTATGGCAGGGTGGTCTGCTCGTGATTGCCCACCATTTCTTCTCCAACTCTTCATCCCAAATGGCACTCTATTCCCTATATACTGTAGTTCACTACTTTTAACAAAAGTAAAGACCAATTAACACCAGCGAGCGCCGACGAAGACCAGTGAGGAAAATGGGATTTACAGTCGTGGCAGAGCAGAGCTGTGCCCATCCTGCTGCCGTAAATAGGCTAAGTGGCAGGAAGTGTCATTTTGTGTAATTCTCTCTCTCTCTCGCTCTCTCTCTCTCCCTCCCTCTAACTTCTCATACGAACTGTATGTATGAAAATGTGGCTTATTAAGGACCACCGCTACTGCATTTGACAGTATCTGGTGTTTGGGACCTTGTAAGAGCCCAGATTGAGTACTGTCTCTAACCATAAACAGGAAGAGAACTGGTATAGTTTCCACAGACAGTCAGCAGCAGTATATCTCTACAGTTGTCCCCGGTAGGAGAGAGAGAGAGGATTACACAAAATGACACTTCCTGCCACTTAGCCTATTTACGGCAGCAGGATGGACAAAGCTCTGCTCTGTCACGACTGTAAATCCCATTTCCCTCACTGGGCTTCGTCTGCGCTCGCTGGTGTGGGAACATTGTCTGGGCTTTAGGCCCAGCAAGACAGTAAAGTTACTTTCAACATGCTGCAGAATGTTATTACTACATAGAGCCACATAAGCAACTTCCTCAGAAGCATACAAACACACATGTTGTGCCTTTCTCTAATATGAGTTTTGAGTGTACATTGAGTTGACCCCAGTCTCTCTCATGGGGCATATGTAGTCCGGAGTTAGCCGTATTCCCGCCAGTCTACTACTACTAGACTACTTTGAGTTGACATTTGTGAAGGCAACATGCATAAACATGTGAGTGACATCAGCCATCCTATGGTGCTAGACTGGAGGATCTTCCCTATCATGTGACTTCAGCTTCATAACTAACTCCATTTGTTGTGGAATCATGAATACCTTACACTCTGTCGTGCTCTGACTGGGCTCGGTATCACAGCCTACCTTACCTGCCTGCACATCCAGACATGCCTGTTTATGTGTGTGCGTGTGTATCTCTGTGTGTGTGTGTGTGTGTGTGTGTGTGTGTGTGTGTGTGTGTGTGTGTGTGTGTGTGTGTGTGTGTGTGTGTGTGTGTGTGTCAAGCGGACGAGGCAGTGGTGTAGTTCATCACACGATGAGGAGGAAGACTGACTATTGATTCCTGGATGGATGGTCTGGTGTGTCTAGGTGGACTTCATACAGCAGCAGGCACACAGACAGTGCCAGAACGTGAGAGGGACATACTAAACGACTGCATGGACATATTATAGGCCTTCATCTGGGCAAGTTGAAATGGTCGCTCCAATGGCTCAGTGTTACAACATGGTGATAAATGGACAGATTTATCAACAACACAGCAGCCATCTAAACAGCCCCAGTCCCTGTACTTTTCCAGAGTGGAAAAACACTGACCCCAACAAACAGACACATCATCATTACACAAGACAAGTATCCAGCCCTGAATATAACACACTACACACAAACACCAGAACACACTATACACAAACACTAGAACACACTACCCTTTCCCACCTGGACAAAAGGAACACCTACGTGAGAATGCTATTCATTGACTACAGCTCAGCGTTCAACACCATAGTACCCTCAAAGCTCATCACTAAGCTAAGGTTCCTGGGACTAAACACCTCCCTCTGCAACTGGATCCTGGACCTCCTGACGGGCCGCCCCCAGGTGGTGAGTGCAGGTAGCAACACATCCGCCACGCTGATCCTCAACACTGGAGCCCCTCAGGGGTGCGTTCTCAGACCCCTCCTGTACTCCCTGTTCACCCACGACTGCGTGGCCAGGCACAACTCCAACACCATCATTTAGTTTGCAGACGACACAACAGTGGTAGGCCTGATCACTGACAACGATGAGACAGCCTATAGGGAGGAGGTCAGAGACCTGGCCGGGTGGTGCCAGAATAACAACCTATCCCTCAACATAATCAAGACAAAGGAGATGATTGTGGATTACAGGAAAAGGAGGACTGAGCACACCCCCATTGTCATTGACGGGGCTGTATTGGAGCAGTTTGAGAGCTTCAAGTTCCTTGGTGTCCACATCACCAACAAACTAGAATGGTCCAAACACACCAAGACAGTCGTGAAGAGGGCACGGCAAATCCTATTCTTCCAAAATATTTGGCATGGGTCCTCAGATGCTCAAAAGGTTCTACAGCTGCAACATCGAGAGCATCCTGACTGGTTGCATCACTGCCTGGTACGGCAACTGCTCGGCCTCCGACCGCAAGGCACTACAGAGGGTAGTGCGTACGGCCCAGTACATCACTGGGGCTAAGCTGCCTGCCATCCAGGACCTCTACACCAGGCGGTGTCAGAGGAAGGCCCTAAAAATTGTCCTAGACCCCAGCCACCCCAGTCATAGACTGTTCTCTCTACTACCGCATGGCAAGCGATACCAGAGCGCTAAGTCTAGGACCAAAAGGCTTCTCAACAGCTTTTACCCCCAAGCCATAAGACTCCTGAACAAGTAATCAAATGGCTACCCGGACTATTTGCATTGTCCCGCCCCCCCAACCTCTCTTTTATGCTGCTGCTACTCTCTGTTTATCATATATGCATAGTCACTTTAACCATACCTACATGTACATATAAGTGTTCACTGTTCATTCAGTATTGTTGTAATTGTCATTATTACAAATATATACATAAAAATTGGCAGATGAATCGGTATCGGCTTTTTTTGGTTCTCCAATAATCGGTATCGGCGTTGAAAAATCATAATCGGTCGACCTCTACTTATTTTTCACTTTCTTTTTACTGTTGTTTTATTTCTTTACTTATCTATTGTTCACCTAATACCAATTTTTTACTTAAAAATTGCACTGTTGGTTAGGGCCTGTAAGTAAGCATTTCACTGTAAGGTCTACACCTGTTGTATTCGGCGCACGTGACAAAAGACTTTGATTTGATGAACTGTCTTACTCTCACAGGGGAAGAGGAGGAGGAACTGTCTTACTCTCACAGGGGAAGAGGAGGAGGAACTGTCTTACTCTCACAGGGGAAGAGGAGGAGGAACTGTCTTACTCTCACAGGGGAAGAAGAACAAGAGAGAAGAGAAACAACAGGGAAAATACAGATGTAATTCTCCTGTAACAGCGGAGCGGAGGAGAACTATGTTTTCTGCTTTTTGGTCAACCACCACTATTTCCCAAAATAAATGTCAAAGGTCCCACTTCCTCTTCAGTGTAACTGTGTCTGTTATTGGGCAGGAGGACAGATCATATCCTAAATGTTACAAACAAACCCAGTCTACCCCATGACAGACAAAAGTCAGGAAACAGATGGGTCTGAACAGCATACTGTAGGTACTAGGCCTTTAACACTAGTACCCTCAGGAGAGTGCAGTGCAGTCTAGTAATCAGGTCAAGAACTGGAGACCCAGATTACGATCCACCCCCTTTCATAGTGAAAGACAAAGGGATCATCAGCTAAATGCTGGGTCTTATATATCAGGGAATTTTGTGTGATGAAGAAATAAAATCCTGCTTGGGCTATTAGATAGTCACTCAGTAAATATTGACTAACCGAATAGAGCACAGACAGGCCATTTGAATGCAAATGTGTGGAACCATTAGAATATGGTTCACTTTGCTGCAAGTTGTGGCTGTTTCGCCACGGTGACTTGTCGAAAGCACTTAATTTAATCCTTGATGCTAATTTTTGACAAAATTAAGACTGTTTGTGAACAGTTTGTGCGGCTTAAGAATGGGAGGAAACTGCTTAGCCGTCGATATAAGAAGCGGAACTGCTTAGTATGAGAATAATACTCCTACAATAGATATCTAACCGAGAGAGCGTGTGGCTTTCTCTACTGGAATGTGGCTAAGATGGGTATAAGACACTTCAGCATGGTTCGTCATAATCATCTTCAGGTCAAATCCTTTTTTACTGCTGCCGATTACTGGAAAGGAGCAGGAAGTTAAGTGAGGTGATAACTAAGTGCAGCGAGAGCAGTGAACACATGACACACACATTCACACGCCTACACACACAAACACACACACAAACATTTCCTCACTATCAGAGAGTACCATCAGACCATTTTACGTCTCGTCTCATCCACTGTTGTTTGATTCTGTCCATGTTTGCAGTGGGTGTCTGCGACTCTATGTGTGTGTATGTAGACTATGTACACATGCATGAATGTGTGCATCGGAAAGTATCGGAGCAGAAGCAATGGAAGCTGGTCAGCTCTGACTATGCTGTATAACAGTGTAGTGTAGAGTGTCTGTCCATTAAAGATGCGTTATAAAGGTTTTTTGATAATTTCAGCGAGTAGTTTTGAAAGTAGAGCTCACAAGCCAAAACGGGTCCCCGAAAATTGAGCACAATTGTTTACAACGTCATCCATTTCGTATGATATGTAACATCCTGCAAAAAGGGACGTACATTTTTGTCTGCAATTTGCATGATACATTACAAATGTGTAACTGCTTCAGACATAAGCCTTACAATCAGACTGCCAAACAGCCATCCATCCAAGCCACTAACCCGTCCCTGCCCCCATCCTAATCTGTTCTCATGTGTTCCCTGTCTGCCTCATAACCTAAGCTTGACAGTGGCACCTCCCTTCCCTCCTGCCCTGATCTCTCCTCCCTGATCCCTTGCTCTGGCCTCACTGTCCTCTATCCTCCATCCTTTACCCTGGCCCCCTGGCCACCTGACCCCTTAAAGTGGAACTGAAAGCGTTTTACAATATGACATCTTATTCAAATCTGTTCATATACACTCCCAGCAAGCACTTTTCACATTTTCATAAATTCATAGAATGTTTGGGAATTACGTATAGTAAGGCATTTGTGAAAATTCTATAGCAATATAGAGTGGGACAATTAATAGACATGGAGTAAATAAAACCTAATAAAAAAGTGTCAGTCTTGTCCAGGACCGGACACTACACAGACCCATGCACCATAGCCAATCAGAGCTACAGTAGGCCTATATGCAAATAATGATGCTGCCAACACCATGCTTCACAGAAGTCAGATTAGCACCAGCATACAAACCACAGACACCACAGTACCTCCCTCTCCCCACCCTTTATCCTTTCCTCTCCTTTCTTCAAATACACCACAGTACCCTTTGTCTGCTCCCCTCCCTCCCACTTCAGACTGCTCCTCCTGCAAAACAAATCCACTAGCTGGTGGACTACCCTAATACTGTATGTTTAGTGGTGAGTGTACACACAATCGTTCACCCGGCGGAGGGTGGGAGTGTTCTGGTTGGTGCACCAGCACAATACCTGCTGACAGCAAACTGCAGACAACACACACACACTTCCTCCTGCCTGACACTCTTGTCCTGCTCCCTCTGTTCACAAGTGTGTGTGTGTTTGTGTGTGTGTGGGCATGTGTGAGTGCATTTCCATGTGTGTTGACTCACAGCCAGTTGAGTGAGCAGCAGGTGCTGCAGTTGACAGTTAACTGACTCTCTGTGTGCACTACTCTGCTCCACTCTACAAAGACACACTGACACACTGGATCCCTACCTCCTCTGGTCCTCTGCCATTGGAGCAAGATGAGCCTCCACATCTAGTTCTCCAGAGACCACCAGACGCTCCTGTCATTAAGTGTGTCACTCGTAAAGACAAAACGGCATCTTTAAAGGTGTAATGCCAGATCTTAAAAGGTGGAATGCCAGATCTTAAAAGGTGGAATGACAGTTTTACATGTGCAGCCAGGACCATGTGAGTTAATGACGGGACAAATGAGACATATTGCCACATTAACACACAGCCCTATCAATAGATGACACGGCTCAGATGGATGACTGTCAGGCCTGGGACGGAGAGGGGAGACCAGCTGTTGGCTAACAGACAAACAGACAGACAGATGCATGGATGGACAGGCAGACAGGCACAGACAAGACAAATGCAGGCAGACACAAACAACCAGAGTCTAAACAGAACAACAGCCTGCGTTCATCACAGAGAGGAAACATAGAGGCAGGTTAATAATTAGGCAGAGCCTTATGCATAGTCACATCCACACACCAACAACCTGTTGTTGGGACACACTAACCAGCGATATGGCATAATGGAGTGTCAGTGTGTGTGTGTGTGTGTGTGTGTGGTGGGGAATTTCCATTTTAATGACAGAGTGGGTTGTCTACAGGTGACTAAGGTGAGGCAGGGCTCGGTATAGATTAGCTGTCACTGTGGTCAATGGTTGAGCGAGACCCACCTTGCTCTAACTGAGAAAAGAAGGGCAAGGTAGCTCGCTATGTCCCATCATCATGTCATCTTTCACTCCCCCAAATCACCCATTCTGTACTCCATACTCAACAGCCCATAGTGAATTCTGGGACATCCTGTTAGTCTTTTACTCTATCCTCTCCTGACCACTTCTTTCATCATTCTATCTATCAAGTTGGAATCGCCTTTTTACCATCTCCCCCCCTCTCCCTCTTTCCCCCCCCCCTCTCTCTCCCTCTTTCCCTCCCTCTCTCTCCCTCTTTCTCTCCCTCTTTCCCTCCCTCTCCCCTCTCTCTCTCCCCCTCTTTCTCTCCCCCTCCCTCTCTCTCCCCCTCTCCCCGACTTTCACTTTGAGCTCTTGCCTCTACAAGTTGAGAGCAGAAGAATGTGCCAGTCTGAAGAGAATGAAGGAGAGCCATCACAAATGAATTCATGTATGCAGCCAAATGCACTGGGCGTCAGTCAGGCAGGCACAGAGACAGGCATGAAATATCAAGTGCACACTGTGGTGGAGAGGAGAGACGAGGGGTGAGAGGAGGAGTTAACCGAGAGAGAGAGAGAGAGAGAAAGAGGCCTCTCAAGCATTTGTTTTATGCTAGTATTGCTAGATTATGAGGACGGTAGTCCAACATGGGAATAACACAGGACAGTCATCAGGCAAAACAAGACAGTGACACTATCTCTGTCAGTGAGTGTGTGTGTGTGTGTATGTGTGTGTGTATGTGTATGTGTATGTGTGTGTGTATGTGTGTGTTTCACATGACTGCAGTAAGTGAGTGGTGAGAAAGGCATTACCCATGCTGCTGTACTTTGATCACTGTCACATGAGAAATTACATGACAAAAATAATTCCAGAAGACGTGATTTGTTGTTCAGGGTCAGCTTGAGTCAATCTGTGAAGCAGTATTTTCACTGCTGATTTGACATAAAAGCCATTATTATACCACTGTAGTTTCACACACACACATACATAAGCACACATACTCTCTCTTGACCAAGCCTTCCTCTGTAATCCAACCATGTCGGTTATAGGAGACAAATGCTGATATATTCAGTCCATAATTAATATGTTCACTCCCATCGGCAGCTCAACCGCAATTGATTTTTCAATCTGTTTACTGTTAGCTCTGCACTGCTGCCATATCGTCAGATGTACTCCTCTCCTCTCTCTCTTGCACACACACACACACACACACACACACACACACACACACACACACACACACACACACACACACACACACACACACACACACACACACACACACACACACACACACACACACACATCTTTCTTTCACCTTTGATCATCCTTATTCTTCTCATTTTGACCGCCGTTTTTTAAGTCATGCCCCCCTCCGTCCTTGACTTTTCCTAAATAGGCCTATATAAAACACACTGCCTCCTGACAGTAGGGCCTGCTCCACTCCGTCCTTGACTTTTCCTAAATAAGCCTATATAACACACTGCCTCCTGACAGTAGGGCCTGCTCCACTCCGTCCTTGACTTTTCCTAAATAAGCCTATATAACACACTGCCTCCTGACAGTAGGGCCTGCTCCACTCCGTCCTTGACTTTTCCTAAATAAGCCTATATAACACACTGCCTCCTGACAGTAGGGCCTGCTCCACTCCGTCCTTGACTTTTCCTAAATAAGCCTATATAACACACTGCCTCCTGACAGTAAGGCCTGCTCCGCTCCGTCCTTGACTTTTCCTAAATAAGCCTATATAACACACTGCCTCCTGACAGTAGGGCCTGCTCCGCTCCGTCCTTGACTTTTCCTAAATAAGCCTATATAACACACTGCCTCCTGACAGTAGGGCCTGCTCCACTCCGTCCTTGACTTTTCCTAAATAAGCCTATATAACACACTGCCTCCTGACAGTAGGGCCTGCTCCGCTCCGTCCTTGACTTTTTCTAAATAAGCCTATATAACACACTGCCTCCTGACAGTAAGGCCTGCTCCGCTCCGTCCTTGACTTTTCCTAAATAAGCCTATATAACACACTGCCTCCTGACAGTAAGGCCTGCTCCGCTCCGTCCTTGACTTTTCCTAAATAAGCCTATATAACACACTGCCTCCTGACAGTAGGGCCTGCTCCACTCCGTCCTTGACTTTTCCTAAATAAGCCTATATAACACACTGCCTCCTGACAGTAGGGCCTGCTCCGCTCCGTCCTTGACTTTTCCTAAATAAGCCTATATAACACACTGCCTCCTGACAGTAGGGCCTGCTCCACTCCGTCCTTGACTTTTCCTAAATAAGCCTATATAACACACTGCCTCCTGATAGTAGGGCCTGCTCCACTCCGTCCTTGACTTTTCCTAAATAAGCCTATATAAAACACACTGCCTCCTGACAGTAGGGCCTGCTCCACTCCGTCCTTGACTTTTCCTAAATAAGCCTATATAACACACTGCCTCCTGACAGTAGGGCCTGCTCCGCTCCGTCCTTGACTTTTCCTAAATAAGCCTATATAACACACTGCCTCCTGACAGTAGGGCCTGCTCCGCTCCGTCCTTGACTTTTCCTAAATAAGCCTATATAACACACTGCCTCCTGACCGACAGTTTGAAAGCACATTGTCCAGCTGATAATCACGCGGATAATTGCCTTGAACCTAAACTATACCGAAACGAATTTCACACATATAACAACAGATTAAATGATTTAATTAAAGAATGATAGGGAGAAAGAGGGAGAATGGGTGAGTTGATGAGCGAGGGGAAGCGAACGATCCTAATTATGTAATCACCAATTGTGAACGAAGAACAGGGCAGGTCATTCTACCGTATTGATCCATTCTAAATATAATCTTCAGATGGTATGTACCTTCTATCAGTCCACCGAATCAAATAAGTCTTATCAGTCTACTCTGACCTACTTGGAGCAGGCTACACAGTGAGTGTGCGTAATTGTACGTTCTGAACGGCTTTCAATATCTGGGAAAATATCGACAGCAGGAGAGCCAGTGTCGAAGAATGTGGTGATGAGGCTTGTGGAACCTTGCGTTGGCAAGGAGGGAAATGTCACCATGGACATTTTCTTCACTTCACTGTCATTGGCGAACAAATTGCTTGCAAAGAAAAAAAATTGTCCGGCACCATGAACAAAGTGAGACGGGAGCTCCCTCCCTCTGTGCAAAATAAGGCACCTGCACAGCCATTGTACTCCACAACGACAAGACACAACAAGAGGAAACCGGAGACTATTACGCACTACAACCAAACAAAGCATGTCAAAGTGTGTCAAGCAAGTGAAAGGTATGAATATTGAGTCAAATGTTAGGACAAGTGGATAACAGCTAAATGAAATCCAACTGATGCCATGGCGTGAAGACGCACACAAGCCCGAGCTGACTATGTTTGACTGCTGTCATACCGACACGATTCATTATAATGGCATTATTGCGTTTGTGCTGCGTTTCACTATTTAGGCTACTGATGTTTTCATCATTTGACCGCTCGTCTTGGTGTTTGGGGTATTGGTATTTATTTTGTAGTATTACAAATAAACTGTTACCGTGATCCAACACAGATGCATTCTGTTTCATACTTGTAACAATCTCAATCCACAAAAAAAATGTATTGAACACTTGAAATGTTTTATTTATTTATGTAGCCTGTAGTAACATAAACTAATGAACATGCCATTGTGTTATTTGAAATCAAATACAAATAGTATTCTAAAGTTACCCAAGGCCTTCATAAACACAACTAAATTATTATTTTTGCGATAGCATATATGAAATGTATTAATTGCACTGCTAGAATGTTGCAGTCAGAATGAATGAATAAAAAACAGAAATACCTTATTTACATATGTATTCAGACCTTTTGATATGAGACTTGAAATTGAGCTCAGGTGCATCCTGTTTCCATTGATCATCCTTGAGATGTTGCTACAACTTGATTGGAGTTCACCTGAGGTAAATTCAATTGATTTGACGTGATTTGGAAAGGCAACCACCTGTCTATATAAGGTCTCACAGTTGACTGTGCATGTCAGAGCAAAAACCAAGCCAAGAGGTCAAAGGAATTACCTGTAAAGCTCCGACACATGATTGTGTCGAGGCACAGATCTGGGGAAGGGTACCAACAAATTACTGCAGCATTGAAGGTCCCCAAGAACACAGTGGCCTCCATCAGTCTTAAATAGAAGAAGTTTGGAACCACCAAGACTCTTCCTAGAGCTGGCCGCCAGGCCAAACTGAGCAATCGGGGGAGAAGGGGCCTTGGTCAGCCAAGAACCCGATGGTCACGCTGACTGAGCACCAGAGTTCCTCTGTGGAGAGGACAACCATCTCTGCAGCACTTTACCAATCAGGCCTCTATGGTAGAGTGGCCAGACGGAAGCCACTGCTCAGTAAAAGGCACATGACAGCCCGCTTGGAGTTTTCCAAAAGGCACCTAAATGACTCTCAGACCATGAGAAACAAGATTCTCTGGTCTGATAAAACCAAGATTGAAGTCTTTGGCCTGAATGCCAAGTGTCACGTCTTGAGGAAACCTGGCTCCATCCCTACGGTGAAGGATGGTGGTGGCAGCATCATGCTGTGGGGATGTTTTTCAGCGGCAGGGACTGGGACACTAGTCAGGATCGAGGGAAAGATGAACGGAGCAAAGTACAGAGAGATCCTTGATGAAAAGCTGCTCCAGAGCGCTCAGGACCTCAGACTAGCGCGAAGGTTTACCTTCTAACAGGACAACGACACTAAGCACACAGCCAAGACAATGCTGGAGTGGCTTAAGGACAAGTCTCTGAATGTCCTTGAGTGGCCCAGACAAAGCCCGGACTTGAACCGATCGAACATCTCTAGAGAGACTTGAAAATAGCTGCGCAGCGACGCTCCACATCCATCCAGACAGTGCTTGAGAGGATCTGCAGAGAAGAATGGGAGAAACTCCCCAAATACAGGTGTGCCAAGTTTGTAGCGTCATACCCAAGAAGACTCGAGGCTGTTCTCGCTGCCAAATGTGCTTCAACAAAGCACTGAGTAAATGGTCTGAATACATATGTAAATGTGATATTTCTAAAAACCTGTTCATGCTTTGTCATTATGGGGTATTGTGTGTAGATTGATGAGGGAATTACTTTTTAAATCAAATTTAGAATAAGGCTGTAACATAAGAAAATTTGGAAAAAGTCAAGGGGTCTGAATAATTTTCGAATGCACTGTATGTCACGCCACCAGGGCCAGAGTAGAGGACAGCAGCTGAACTTTAGTAGGCCTTTAACTACTGATTATTACCGGGAGCTCCAAACTGAGAGGAGAGGGATCATGGATTGAGATGCTCCAGTTGTTCACTGAGTCAACAAATATGTAGCCTATCTTCTAATATAAGCTAACTTCTACAGCCTGTAGTTGTGTGCTCCATCAAATGAGCTAAACTTCAAAATGAGAAGCTGTCAAAACTAGTTTTCTGGACCACCACTACAGACCAAAGCACAGGCTAAGACACCGTCTAAATCACAGACCAAAACACAGACCCAGAAACATGCAACCAAAAGCACATGCTCAATACAGACCACAAAAGCTACTAGCACTTTAGACCAAGACAGCCCTAAACCCTTGCTGACCTCCCCTCAATGCTCATCTCCCCACCTTTCCTCTGGTTCATTATCCCGTCCAGCGTTCAAGGCAGTTCAGGGATTTACATAACACAACCAGCCTAGACTTTACACCGGCAGAAAGCAGTTATGAGACCAAATGACAAATCAACGTCCCAAATGGCTCCCTGTTACCACAGGGCTCTCGTCAAAAGTAGTGCACTACATAGTGAAAAGGGTGCCATTTTGGACGCATCCAAATAAATCTTATTGTAGATGGAAAATATTTTATAATTCTTTCTACTTCTATCACCAATAAAATATGGATTTCCAGACTCTTTTGTCTTGCCTTGTTGACACCTTAGGGATCTTCCATCACTGAGGAAGGAACAGGAACCTACAGTTTAATATTTCACCCAGGAGACAACTCTCTCTAATGCTCTCCTGTCCTTCCATCTGACTGGGCTTATAGCTGGGGGCCATTGGCAGCAGCCAGCCAATAGCGCTGCAGGACGGTAGTATAGCACTATTCCTTCAGTAGTGCAATCTTAGTGAATACTCACAGGGAGACAATCGTCCTTCGTTTCAGCCTGTAAATCAAGCCAGCTCAGCTCCAGCTTTCAAACAAAACTTCTCCATGAAACTGCTACTCCATGAAACATCTATTTCAAGTTATTTACTATTAGCTGTCTATAACCACTGTCTGTCTCCCAGCAGTCTGTCATTCACCACACAAAGAAAGACTGTAGGTAGCGCCATGAGGATTCCCCTGAGACGAGTTTCATTGGCAGGACACTAAAATTACAGCCTACTGAGTCTTCTGAAGCTTGTGTTCCCTCCCACCATTAATGTTATTTACTCAGACATCACTGTGTTTTAAGGGGTAGAGAACAAATATATACATTGGGAATTCAATCTGATGAAATGGGAAGGAGATATTTCAAAGCAGACGTTTTCTTTCTGGGTGTCTGGGCTAGACGTTGGATCAGGTCGGACGGTTGACCCCTTTATTACAGCAGGTGTGTGGACCTGTTCATCTGTTCCAGGCCCCTCAACGTCTTAGTGGGGGCAGGAAAGGTGTGACTCTGATAAAATTATGTGATACATGACACCACCTGACACACTTTGTACTACAGGTTGTCCCTGACGACATAAACACAATACTACAACTAGCTAGTATTTTTTTTAAAGAAACAAAAAAGACAAAATTGTATATTTCCTGTATGTTCTTTCTCTGTTCTAGAATTAGGACCCTCCTGCTTTCAGACAAACACATTTATAGTAATTGAGCAATTGTTTCAGACACAAACAGGTGACTGAAAGGGAGAGTGTCGTGCACACACTTGTGTACTGGTACTGGTCTTATTTCCGCCAAATGTGCCTTTTTAAGCTTCCCTCTTACTCAGTGGTCAAAACTGCCTCCTCGCATAGTCTCACAAGGCAAGTTGTGCTTTCACCTCTTTTCAGAAATCAAATAAACACATCTATTATTGCTCTAGGCAGCCATGTCATAGGTAACCCGTGTGGCCCCGTGTGGCTCAGTTGGTAGAGCATGGCGCTTGCAACGCCAGGGTTGTGGGTTCGTTTCCCACGGGGGGCCAGTACAAAAAAAGTATGAATGTATGTACTTGTAAGTTGCTCTGGATAAGAGCGTCTGCTAAATGACTTAAATGTAAATGTAATGTAAATGTAACGTAGGTGTATCTGTGGTGTAGAAGAGCACATTCAAAGAAACGACCAGCAGCACTGCTCCCCTGGGTAAGTTCAAATGTGTGGTAAGGTTAAACAGAAGAGTCGCCAAGCCGCTTTCAGTGGGAAAACCTCCTACTAACTGTATAAATAACAAAACAAGTTACAGAACACCTGTACCCAAGAAACACCTGGCTGCAAGGTGCTTGCGGGGAATGAACAGGGTCAAATTTTTCTTTCATGATAATACTGTATTAACATGACCCTGACTCAGCCACTAAACTATTATTTCATTATCATTAGAGAGAGAGAGATGAAGGGAGAGAGGGGGGGTGAGAGAGATGAAGGGAGAGAGAGGGGGGTGAGAGAGAGCAAGCAAGAGAGAGAAAGCAAGAGAATGAGTGAGTGAGAGAGAGAGAGATGAAGGGAGAGAGAGGGGGGGTGAGAGAGAGATGAAGGGAGAGAGAGGGGGGGTGAGAGAGATGAAGGGGGAGAGGGGGGGTGAGAGAGAGATGAAGGGAGAGAGAGGGGGGGGTAAGTGACAGATGAAGGGAGAGAGAGGGGGGGTGAGAGAGAGATGAAGGGAGAGAGAGGGGGGGTGAGAGAGAGATGAAGGGAGAGAGAGGGGGGTGAGAGAGAGATGAAGGGAGAGAGAGGGGGGAGAGAGCGAGCGAGAGAGAGACGTGCTCAAACAGCCATAGAGAAAGAGTCCAATACAGTAAACAGAAAGATTGGTACACTGTGCCTATTTATCCCTCTCCTTCTAAGGACAACAACATTCTCTCACTCACTACCACCAGTGAAAAGAGCAATAGAACCAAATATAAACACTCATAGCATTCATGGAACTATGCCTAAAATAAACATTGTTTACGAAACTGTGTCTTCAACTCATAAAACATGAAATTCACATTGACACGAATAAAGAAAAGAAAATGCACTGTTGTTGAATCTCAAAAAGCAGAAGTAGATCCCAGCCAGTCAAAATAATGTGTATGTATGTATGTATGTATGTATGTATGTATGTATGTGTGTGTGTGTGTGTGTGTGTGTGTGTGTGTGTGTGTGTGTGTGTGTGTGTGTGTGTGTGTGTATGTGTATGTGTATATGTGTATGTATGTATATGTGTGTGTAAAACAATATCCCCCCTCTGCTCTCAGACACACAGGAGTCTAAATTCTAACTGTGTTTACATCTGAGTGGAGTTGATGTGGTTGAGGCTCACCCTGACAGAACACGCCACGACCCGGGTGCAGGAAGAAGGTCGAGAGCAGAGAACAGGCTGGCCTCTCAACACAGAACCCAAGAGCTGCCGGGAAATTCCATCTGAGCAACCAACGACTCAACCACTCAACAACATGGCTGCTCTGTTTTCACCACAGGTGCTCCAGCTGTGTGAAGTATTAACTTACACCAGACATAATACCCAAGGCATATACTGTCTGTAGGCTATATTGTGTGAGAGTGAATAGCTGGCCTGTGGTGCATTAAGATTATTAAGTGACATCAGGGATTCTGGAGGCTGGGTAGTCTATTCTATTGTGAGAGTGAACAGTGCAGCTGAGGTGGATACATCTGTGAAGTCTAAACCTGGTTGTTTCCTATGAAACGATAGCAGGGCTTCTGCAGGCTGGGTAAATTATGTGACAGTGAACAGTGCAGCTGAGGTGAGTGGAGGACAAATCCAATTAGAGTTTTAATTTAATTGCAGCTTGAGATCAGGGTGAATGTATCAAAGAAGGCACAAGGGAGAGAGAAGCAACGTCTGAATGAGCAGGGCTGCAGAATGTGGAGAGAAATTCAATGGGTTGAGTTGATGATTGAATGGTTCAATCAGTTGGTGCTCGATTGTTTAGGTCTACATTCTAATGGGAGAATACATGCCTCCTTGACCTGCATGGTCCATCACTGGTCAATCACACGTTCCAAAGACGGGCATGTAACCTTACAAACATCATGGTACGTCCCAACTGGCAACCTATTCCTATAGTAAAAAGTAGTGCACTATATAGGGAATAGGGTGCCTATTGAGATACATCCCGTGTTGGACTTGATTAATTACTTGAGGCATGTTAGATGAGGCATGTCGAAGCTTCCCTTTCTGAAAGTTAAAGGAGAATCCAGCTAATGGATTTAGAGTGTCAGTGGCATGTGAACATTCAGAGCCATGAGAATTGCTGAGCAAATATTCCCCAGACCCAGATAATCCATGTCATTTCTCCCTCCCTTTCTCTCTGTTTTATGATAATTCCCCTCAGAGATATGGAGAAAGCAGAGTGAAATGACTTTCTCTAAAGTAATCTCTCTTTCTCTCTCTATTCAGCATGTCTGCATATTTAGCAGCTCACTGCAAAGTAACTCCCATCTTTTGGGTGGTTTTCTGGACCTAATCTGTTAAATTCCTGGACCAAACTAATCCTCAAACAGCATGTCGGAAGAGAAAGGCAAACAAGCCCTGCTGATACTGAGTTGACAGTCTGATCTGGACTAGGCAATCTCTCCTTAGACTGGACACAGACAGTAGCCTCATTTAGGCGGAGTGATTCTCATATCACTGATTAGCTTGCTCAATAACTACAGTAGTAGGCTATAACCAACTTTTAACCAACTATTATACCTTTGCTTCTTCAAGCAGATATCAATGTCACTCTGTTAGTTACATCAGGGTCTGCTGAAACTGCTGGTGAGAGTTAGTCTAGTCTGTCTCCCCGACAACTATATGTCATGTGGGATGATCATTGACGGAGATGTATCATACTGAAGTGGACATGATGTGGGTTGTGGTTGCAGAGATCAGATGAATGACCCCTTTGCCCCATTGCTCCAAAAAAGGCTGTTTGGTATCACATTCACTGCTGATAATGAACACTCCTTACTATGGTGTGCACTGTAAAAGTAAATTATGGTGATGAGGAGGAGGAGGATGAAGATGGGGAAGATAAGGAGGAGGAAGAGGATGAGGCGGGAGTTATTGAATCATAGCCTATGCATTATGACTGTAAACTATGATCATCTAACATGTTGTTACAACACTATTATTTCACAGTCATTCCTACAAACATGTCATCAAGTTGCAAGTAGCTGTAAAACTGAGGTTAGGACACATTTGATCCACACTGGTGAGTAACAGGTGTAAAACACATTTAGACAGAGAAGGTGACATTTCCGTGAATAAAACTGAGAATCAACACTACACAGACACAAATTGCTAGCTGCATGTTGCTACCTTATTGTCAGCCAGTCTCTTACCTCCAAAAAGGTGAGGTGAAAGGTGTGCTGGTAATGATCCAATCAACAACCGGGGACCCCCTTGCCCCCCGCTGGACCTGTCCCTCTCTGCCTCCTCCGGGGTGCTGCTGCCAGACTCCTGTGAGCTGTAGGCTCCACTGCTGTTGGGGATGTTGATGCCTGACTGGGGTCTTGGCCCTGACCCTCCAGAACTGCCTCCCACGGACCTCGTCCTGGGGCCAATGTGTTGACTGGAGGTCGCTGTGGTTCCCGAGGCCCCGTGAGCCGACTGGCCGTACGAGTGATAGCTCATTGCCATGGCTGCAGTCCTACCGTTCCCATTGCTGGTAGTAGAGGTGCTAGAAGGTAGATCCGAGCCCGAGTAAGCCCTGGTCCGTCCGTTCGCCGCTGGGCTGCTCTGCTTAGCCCCCATGTCGGTCGCTGGTGCCAACACACGTCCACAGATTTACCCTGAATTATTAAAGGGCTCGTGCAGCACGGCGGCGGTCAGTGAGTGTGCCACATTTAAAACGCAAAGGGACAAGTACACGACCACCCAGTCCAGGACAGTGATTCAAATTTAAATTCATAAAAGTAACTGACAGCGATACAAAACAGCGGTTTGGAAAGCTGTCCTTATGGTGCGCTAAAAGCAAAGTAAATACGCATGACATTAAAACTTTGCGAAGAGTTCATAACATGTCACGACCATAATCCAGAATAAGTAGTTGTTGCCATTTTGCAGTTAGAATCTTTCCTCGTCCCGGTTGCTTGTTTTGGATTAGTATGCTTTGGCTGTTGTTTTCTGAATAATGACTGTCCGCCATACGCCCTCTCTACGAAAGTGAAGAGCCACGCTCCCCACGCTTCCTTCTTAGCCGACCTCAGGCAGTCACAGTGAAACTATTATAATGTAGAAGGAAGTGATGGAGGGAAGGGCATGACAGAGAAACAGCAGAGCAGAAACGATAATAATAGCCGGGACGGAGCTCCGTGCGCACAGCACTGAGCACTGACTTGGTTGCGGAGTGAGTCGAGTTTGGAGGCGGATCCTCTGTCTTTGTGCGTCAGGTTACGTCAGCACCAGCAGTGCACACGCCATCAATAACAAGAGCAAGCCACATTCAGGAGTGGCAAGTCTGGGCAATAGGATCAAGGACAGTGGGAAAGGACTGAGGCCACTTTTAGTACATGTTAAATTATATGCATTTGTTGCTGGAAACGAGCGACAAATACATCGAGGCAAACCTGCAAACCTCAGTTATGGTTCATGCCCCTCTTACAGAGCATAATAAACCATAGCCTCTAGGAATACAATGATAAAATACAGTTTCAAGAATCCATTCACATGCAGGACATTCAATTATTTTTGGTGACATTTATTGCATAGGCCTACAGCCATACTCACCTAGAATAGTAGGTCAGATGTAACCCAGTTAAGACATGACTATCGTTTAACCTACAAAGGGTTAATCCAGGATCAAAATAACCTATTCCACAACATTTTGCATATCATTCATTGTCTGGAACATGTAAAACATTATACAATGTTTCAATTTGTTGATGATGTCACAATGACGATGATGATGTCACATATTTCTTGTTCAATTAAGTACACACACAGTCATTTAAAAAAAATACATTACACATAATCAACATTATTGCATGCACATATTTTGAAAACTAAAATCCCAGTGTCTACATGCATAGAGAATGGTGCAATATGCCAATTGTCTCTGCTTTATTCAAACGTATCACTGACTGTATTGCTATCTGAACGCTGCTATTGCTGATAATATGGAGAGAATACTGACAGAGAGAGAGAGAGAAAGAGCACACTGATACGTTTTGCTGGTTCGAATCCCCAAGCCGACTATGTGAAAAATGTGTCGATGTGCTTAACCCTATTTGCTGGATAAGAGCATCTGCTAAAACGTAAATAATTGTTTTGGCCCATGTACAGTACCAATCAAGGGTTTTTCTTTAATTTGACAATTTTATACATTGTAGAATAATAGTGAAGATATCAAAACTATGAAATTACCTTTTGACTTTATAAAATAAACATTATGAGACATAATTTGAGACATTCTCGACATAGAAACATTGTACTTTTCTTTCTCAAATTGTTTGAAGTTGGACTACATGATCTTATGCTAGAGACAGGATATTGAACATACTCTTGTGTTCAACATTCAATCAATCACATTTGAATGGAGAGCTTAACCTATGGAACATGCCATGAATGCTGCAACTAGCTCTCACAGGCAGAATTAGACGTTCATCTATGTTTCTCAAACGTCAAATTTCGAAGTTGTTGCAAATGTCAAATTTCAAAGTGTTTAAGGTTAAGTTCAGACATTGACTCCGAAATCTTAATTTTAGGCATTAACATCAAAGGGTTAAGGTTAAGGATAGGCTTAAAACAAATCTCAAAAACAACTTTCTATGGCTTTCTTACGCCCATTGACCATCCCTGTCCACAACGCCCTAGCAAAACCGAATCTACCTGAAGGTAACATCGCTCACTGTTGCCTCTAGTGGCCAGTTTCCACATCATCTCCCGACGTCTTCAGACATCGATGGCTGGGGATTAAGACAGCCTCAGCCAATCTCTCGCTCACAGACTGAGCATGTATATGTTTGTGAGTGTCACATCTGCACCCACTACGCCCTCTGGTGTTCATCCGGTGTCGTCCTAACCTGCAGTTCTCCCCCTGTATACACTCTCTCTCTCTTGGTGTGATTTTGTGGTTGGAGACAGGTGTGCTGGAGTCAGAGCAGATCCCTACCAGCTGCAAATCGTCCCATAAATAAAGACCTCTACATATACTCATTCCTGCCACTTCCACTCTGCCAGATCGTAATCTCTGCTCAGTCAGTTATCATTCTAGCCTTTTGTCTATTCTCAAGATCCTGTTGCTCTGCTTTGCTCGTTTTCCTGCCTTACACCATTTTTGTCCTCTCCTTGCAGTTACCGCTCTCTCTGTCTCCTGTTCCACATCTCACCACCATCACCTTGCTCTGGATATCACTCACCACCATCACCTTGCTCTGGATATCACTCACCACCATCACCTTGCTCTGGATATCACTCACCACCATCACCTTGCTCTGGATATCACTCACCACCATCACCTTGCTCTGGATATCACTCACCACCATTACCTTGCTCTGGATATCACTCACCATCATCACCTTGCTCTGGATATCACTCACCACCATCACCTTGCTCTGGATATCACTCACCACCACTACCTTGGATTCCCCTCAGGACCTGTTCTACTCAGCCAACTCCAACCTCACTCAACACTCCTGGTTTTTGCAACTCATCTGAGCTACCCCGGTTCTGCACTCCCCATTTCTCTGTGATCAATAAACCTTTTTGTGCTGCTTCCTCTTCTGAGTCCGCTCTTGGGTCCCCCCCTTCGCTCATCGTAACAGTGAGTCCGCTCTTGGGTTCCCCCCCTTCGCTCATCGTAACAGTGAGTCCGCTCTTGGGTTCCCCCTCCTTCGCTCATCGTAACAGTGAGTCCGCTCTTGGGTTCCCCCCCTTCGCTCATCGTAACAGTGAGTCCGCTCTTGGGTTCCCCCCCTTCGCTCATCGTAACAGTGAGTCCGCTCTTGGGTTCCCCCCCTTCGCTCATCGTAACAGTGAGTCCGCTCTTGGGTTCCCCCCCTTCGCTCATCGTAACAGTGAGTCCGCTCTTGGGTTCCCCCCCTTCGCTCATCGTAACAGTGAGTCCGCTCTTGGGTTCCCCCCCTTCGCTCATCGTAACAGTGAGTCCGCTCTTGGGTTCCCCCCCTTCGCTCATCGTAACAGTGAGTCCGCTCTTGGGTTCCCCCCCTTCGCTCATCGTAACAGTGAGTCCGCTCTTGGGTTCCCCCCCTTCGCTCATCGTAACAGTGAGTCCGCTCTTGGGTTCCCCCCCTTCGCTCATCGTAACAGTGAGTCCGCTCTTGGGTTCCCCCCCTTCGCTCATCGTAACAGTGAGTCCGCTCTTGGGTTCCCCCCCTTCGCTCATCGTAACAGTGAGTCCGCTCTTGGGTTCACCCCCTTCGCTCATCGTAACAGTGAGTCCGCTCTTGGGTTCCCCCCCTTCGCTCATCGTAACAGTGAGTCCGCTCTTGGGTTCCCCCCCTTCGCTCATCGTAACAGTGAGTCCGCTCTTGGGTTCCCCCCCTTCGCTCATCGTAACAGTGAGTGTGCTTTTGTTTGTGCCTGTGCTTGAATGCATGTGTGCCTTTTTTGTTTGTGTGTGCAAGCATGTTTGTGCATTGAAGTGCGTAACAGTGTGGTTAGTCTTCGACCACATTTTCTCCCTCTGCTTAACACAGCTGAGTGCTGTATGACCTGCTGGCTTGCTGGTCTGTTGGCCTCTGACTCTGGGCCTGGTTGGGTTGGAAGCCTGCTTAACCCTGATCCCCAGTCTGATGCCATTATGGTGACCAACAACACTGATGTATGATGGTAATAAGACATTTACATTTTAGTTATTTAGCAGACACTTTTATCAAGAGCGACTTACAGTCATAGTAAGAACATTTTTCCTCAAAGTAGCTATCAGCAAAGTTGGAGCTAGTAAGGGTATTGTGCATGTAGGTTACAGTGGCTGTATGCCTTGGTTGAGCCGACTGACTACATGTACAGCTAGACACGTACAGTGCATTTGGAAATTATTCAGACCCCTTGACTTTTTGCACATTTTGTTATGTTAGTTTTATTATAAAATTGATTAAATAAATACAAATCTTCATCAATCTACACACAATACACCATAATGACAAAGTGAAAACAGATTTGAGACATTTTTGCAAATATATTAAAGAGAAACAGAAATAATTTATTTACATAAGTATTCAGACCCTTTGCTATGAGACTCAAAATTAAGCTCAGGTGCATTCTGACATTTTCCATTACATTTTTCTTCAACTTGATTGGAGTCCACCTGTGGTAAACTCAATTGATTGGACATGATTTGGAAAGGCACACACCTGTCTATATAAGGTCCCACAGTTGACAGTGGATGTCAGAGAAAAACAAAGCCATTAGGTCGAAATAATTGTCCGTAGAGCTCCGAGACAGGATTGTGTCGAGGTACAAATCTGAGGAAAGGTACAAAAAGAATTCTGCAGCATTGAAGGTCCCCAAGAACACAGTGGCCTCCATCATTCTTAAATGGAAGAAGTTTGGAACCACCAAGACTCTTCCTAAAGCTGGCCGTCCAGCCAAATTGGGCAATCGGGGGAGAAGGGCCTTGGTCAGGGAGGTAACCAAGAACCCGATGGTCACTCTGACTGAGCACCAGAGTTCCTCTGTGGAGATCGGAGAACTTTCCAGAAGGACAACCGCCTCTGCAGCACTCCACCAATCAGGCCTTTATGGTAGAGTGGCCAGACGGAAGCCACTCCTCAGTAAAAGGCACATGACAGCCCGCTTGGAGTTTGCCAAAAGGCACCTAAAGGACTCTCAGACCATGAGAAGCAAGATTCTCATTGAACTCTTTGGCCTGAATGCCAAGCGTCACATCTTGAGGAAGCCTGGCACCATCCCTACGATGAAGCCTGGTATTGGCAGCATCATGCTGTGGGGATGTTTTTCAGCAGCAGGGACTGGGAGACTAGTCAGGATCGAGGGACAGATGAACAGAGCAAAGTACAGAGAGATCCTTGATGAAAACCTGCTCCAGAGCGCTCAGGAACTCAGACCTGGGCGAAAGTTCACCTTCCAACAGGACAATGAGCCTAAGCACACAGCCAAGTGGCTTCGGGACAGGTTTCTGAATGTCCATGAGTGGCCCAGCCAGAGTCCGGACTTGAACCCGATCTAACATCTCTGGAGATGTCACGCCCTGACCATAGTTTGCTTTGTATGTTTCTTTGTTTTGTTTGGTCAGGGTGTGATCTGAGTGGGCATTCTATGTTGTATGTCTAGTTTGTCTGTTTCTGTGTTTGGCCTGATATGGTTCTCAATCAGAGGCAGGTGTTAGTCGTTGTCTCTGATTGGGAACCATATTTAGGTAGCCTGTTTTGTCATTGTGGGTTGTGGGTGATTTTCTGTGTTGATGTTGCATGTCTGCACTCGTTTTCATTAGCGTCACGTTCGTTTGTTATTTTGTATAGTTGGTAATAGTTTGTTTAAGTGTTCTTCGTTTATTAAAAGGAAGATGTATTCACATCACGCTGCGCTTTGGTCTCCTCACTTAGATGATCGTGACAGGAGAGACCTGAAAATAGCTGTGCAGCGATGCTCTCCATCCAACCTGACAGAGCTTGAGAGAATCTGCGGAGAAGAATGGGAGAAACTCCCCAAATACAGGTGTGCCAAGCTTTTGTAGCATCATACCCAAGAAGACTCAATGCTGTAATCGCTACCAAAGGTGCTTCAACAAAGTACTGAGTAAAGGGTCTGAATTCTTCTGTAAATGTAATATTTCAGCTTTTTTTTAATGTTTCATAAATTTGCAAAAATGTCACAAAACCTGTTTTAGCTTTGTCATTATATGGTATTGTGTGTAGATTTATGATAGAAAATAACAATTTAATCAATTTTACAATAAGGCTGTAACGTAACAAAATGTGGAAAAAGTCAAGGGGTCTGAATACTTTCCCAATGCACTGTACCTCTGCAGTCATGGTAACATTACTGATGAGTTTGCTGTATAGTTAGATATTGACTGACACAGATTTAATGTAGATTATAAGTGGACATTTTTGCAAAGGAATATCTGCATCCCGAATGGCACCCTATACTCTATAGTACACGACTTTTGACCAGGGCCCTAGTGCACTATGTAGGGAATAGAATGCCATTTGGGACAAATCCATTAAATACAGTGAAAGAGAATCTCTCCTCAGCATTGACACTCAACCATGAACTAACTGTACAGTAAGTCCTCACATTTCCTTATCTAAGACAGGCTGATTGTCTCCTTCTCCCTCTCTCCGAGCTGAAGGCGCATTCCTCTTAGCTATTGTGGAGGAAATTCCTTGAATTGCAGCAGTTGCATTCCACCATTCAGCAATCAAACGTCTTCCCAGGAGAATATTCTGCCTGCCTCAGAGAGAGAGAGAGAGACATAGAGAGAGAGAGACAGAGAGAGACAGAGACCAGTGAAGAACAAACACCATTGTAAATACAACCCATATTTATGCTTATTTATTTTTCCCTTATGTACTTTAACCATTTGTACATCATTACAACACTGTATATATACATAATATGACATTTGTAATGTCTTTATTCTTTTGGAACTTCTGTGGGTGTAATGTTTACTGTTCATCTTTATTGTTTATTTCACTTTTGCATATCTACTTCACTTGCTTTGGCAATGTTAACATATGTTTCCCATGCCAATGAAGCCCCTTGAATTGCATTGAATTAGAGAGAGAGAGAGAGAAGGAGCAAAGCTCTCATTCCGCAGAGTCTGACTTTATAAAGACCAATAGAAATTATGTTCTGACCTAAGTACAGCATGGTGAGATAGAAGTTAACACACAGAGGGGAAGGTGAGCAGTTAGCTAGCTAATGGAAATGCTCATTCTTATCCCGCCTCTTCCCCTCTCAGAATAGCCCTGTTTACCTGTCAATCAATCGATGGTCATGCTGCAGGATTTCCACGGCAACCCTCTGTAATTATGTTCAATGTGATGTCGTGATCAGAGCGAGAGGGAGGGAGGTCACTCAGAGCTCAGTTACCCAGACAATCAGCTCATTGATATTCAGAATCTCAAAGTAGCAAAGTCAACAACTCTTACTGGGTTTTGAATAGTGAGATCCAAATCAGTATCACTTTAAACATTGTTACTTTATAAATATAGTGTGTACTCATGTACGTCTATGCATGGATTGTCACACAGCCAGGAGTGGTGGGTTCGGAGTCAAGCGCAGAGAGCAGAGGATAATGGGGGAAAGCGAACTTTATTGCGGTATCCACAATTAACGCCAAAAACAACAGGCGAAAACAAAACTCAAACAAGAAACAGGTGCAACCAATAAGACATAACAAACAGAAAAGGAAAGGGGATCGGTGGCAGCTAGTAGACCGGTAACAACGACCGCCGAGCGCCTCCCGAACAGGCAGGGGAGCCACCTTCGGTGGAAGTCGTGACAGTACCCCACCCCCTGATGCGCGGCTCCTGCAGCGTGCCGCCGCCGGCCTCGAGGGCAACCCGGAGGGCGAGGCGCAGGGCGATCCGGATGGAGGCGGTACCCTAGGCCCCTCACCCGGCGTCTAGAGTCCAGAATGGAACGTACAGTGTACGCCGGGGACCCCTCGATGTCCAGAGGGGGCGGAGGGACCTCCGGCACCTCACCTTCCTGCAGTGGACCAGCCACCACCGGCCTGAGGAGAGACACATGAAATGAGGGGTTAATACGATAGTAAGAAGGAAGCTGTAACCTATAACACACCTCGTTTATCCTCCTCAGGACTTTAAATGGCCCCACACACTGCGGCCCCAGCTTCCGGCAGGGCAGGCGGAGGGGCAGGTTTCGGATCGAGAGCCAGACCCGGTCCCCTGGTGCGAACACGGGGGCCTCACTGCGGTGAGCGCTCCTCTTCTGCCGTCCACCAGCTTGTTTAAGTGATTCCTGGACGGCTCTCCAGGTCTCCTTCGAGTGCTGCACCCACTCCTCCACCGCAGGAGCTTCGGTCTGGCTCTGATGCCATGGGGCCAGGACCGGCTGGTAGCCCAATACGCACTGGTAAGGTGACATGTTAGTGGAGGAGTGGCGGAGTGAATTCTGAGCCACCTCCGCCCATGGGACGTACCTCGCCCATTCACCTGGCCGGTCCTGGCAATACGATTGCAGAAACCTACCCACATCCTGGTTCACTCTCTCCACCTGCCCATTACTCTCGGGGTGAAAACCCGAGGTCAGGCTGATCGAGACCCCTAAACGCTCCATAAATGCCCTTCAAACTCTGGACGTGAACTGAGGACACCGATCAGAAACGATGTCCTCAGGCACCTCGCAGTGCCGGAAGACGTGGGTAAACAGGGCCTCCGCAGTCTGTAGGGCAGTAGGGAGACCGGGCAACGGGATGAGACGGCAGAACTTAGAAAACCAATCCACAACGACCAGGATCGTGGTGTTCCCCTGAGACGGGGGAAGGTCGGTGAGAAAATCCACCAACAAATGCGACTGCGGCCGTTGTGGAACGGGGAGGGGCTGTGACTTCCCTCTAGGCAGGTGTCTAGGAGCCTTGATCTGTGCGCACACTGAGCAGGAGGAGTCATAAAACCTCACGTCTTTGGCCAAAGTGGGCCACCAGTACCTCCCCCTAAGACCCCGCGCTGTCCTCTCAATACCAGGATGACCCGAAGAGGGTAGCGTATGGGCCCATCGAATCAAACGATCACGAACACCAAGCGGCACGTACTGAACACCTGCTGGACACTGGGGGGGTGCAGGTTCCAACCGTAACGCCCGCTCGATCTCCGCGTCCACCTCCCATACCACCGGTGCTACCAGACATGAAGCTGGAAGGATGGGAGTAGGATCAATGGGCCGCTCCTCGGTGTCATAGAGACGGGACAGCGCGTCGGCCTTAGTATTAACCTCTACCGCTTCTCTCTCCCGGATCCGGGATCCTCCTCATCAAAAAAGCTGACTAGCATAGCCTAGCCTAACGGGACAGGGATATCATATAATATAATTTCATGAAATCACAAGTCCAATACAGCAAATGAAAGATAAACATCTTGTGAATCCAGCCATCATTTCCGATTTTTTAAATGTTTTACAGCGAAAACACTATGTATTTATATTAGCTAACCACAATAGCCAAACACACAACGGCATGTTTTCACCATGTTTCCACCGCATAGGTAGCTTTCACAAAACCCAGAAATAGAGATAAAATGAATCACTAACCTTGAACAACTTCATCAGATGACAGTCTTATAACATCATGTTATACAATACATTTGTGTTTTGTTCGGAAATGTGCATATTTGAGGTATAAATCATAGTTTTACATTGCAGCCACCATCACAAATAGCACCAAAGCAGCCAGAATAATTACAGAGAGCAACGTGAAATACATAAATACTCATCATAAAACATTTATGAAAAATACAAGGTGTACAGCAAATGAAAGATAAACATCTTGTGAATCGAGCCAATATTTCCGATTTTTTAAGTGTTTTACAGCGAAAACACAATATATATTTCTATTAGCTCACTACAATAGCCAAACACACAACGCCATTTACTCCCCGCCAAAATAGCTTTCACAAAACCGACAAAATAGAGATACAATTAATCACTAACCTTGAACAACTTCATCAGATGACAGTCTTATAACATCATGTTATACAATACATTTATGTTTTGTTCGAAAATGTGCATATTTAGAGCTGCAAATCGTGGTTATACATTGTGAATACGTAGCAACAATTCACCAGAATGTCCGGAGATATTTTGGACACTCACCTAATCTGACCAAAGAACTCATCATAAACTTTACATAAAAATACTTGTTGTATGGCAAATGAAAGATACACTGGTTCTTAATGCAACCGCTGTGTTAGATTTTTAAAAATAACTTTAGTAGAACATACAGCATGCAGTATTGTGAGACAGCGCTCACATATTCTCCGCCTTGTTGGAGCCAACATTTACCACAAAAATACGAAATAACATCATAAATATTCTCTTGCCTTTCTTGATCTTCCATCAGAATGTAGTGCAAGAAGTCCTATTTCCAGAATAAATCGTTGTTTGGTTTTAGAATGTCCATTTCTTCTGTCGAATTAGCAACTTTGGCTAGCATTGTGGAGCTCACGTGTCCAAGAAATGTTTGCGCATGGAACGAAAAATTCCAAAATTCTCAATAAACGTTAAATTGAATAAATAAACGTTAAAATAAATTGATCAAACTCGGTTGAAAAATCCTACTTTATGATGTTTTTCTCATATGTATCAAATAAAATCAGAGCCGGAGCAATTCGCCGTGTATACCGAACGCTTTTCAGAAGACAATGTGGAGCTCCCTCGCGCGTCGAAAACTGACAAAAGAGCTGACCTGCCACTCCAAAAGCTCTTATTCGGCCTCGCATCAAGCAAGACATCCCATTCAACCTTCTACTGCCTGTTGACATCTAGTGGAAGGCGTATGAAGTGCATACAGATCGATAAATAAAAGCCAGTTGAATAGGCAGGCCCTGACACAGAGCCTCGTTTTCAGATTTTTCACTTCCTGTATGGAAGTTTGCTGCCAAATGAGTTCTGTTTTATTCACAGATATAATTCAAACAGTTTTAGAAACTTCAGAGTGTTTTCTATCCAATAGTAATAATAATATGCATATTGTATGATCTAGAACAGAGTACGAGGCCATTTAATTTAGGCACGATTTTTTCCAAAGTGAAAACAGTGCCCCCCTATTCACAATAAGTTTTAAGGGAGCCTGGCCTATAGGAGATCGTGAACCGAAATCTGGTAAAAAACATGGCCCACCTTGCCTGACGCGGATTCAGTCTCCTCGCTGCCCGGATATACTCCAGATTACGATGGTCAGTCCAGATGAGGAAAGGGTGCTTGGCCCCCTCAAGCCAATGTCTCCACACCTTCAGAGCTTTTACCACAGCTAACAACTCCCAGTCCCCCACGTCATAGTTCTGCTCCGCCGGACCGAGCTTCCTCGAAAAGAAAGCGCAGGGGCGGAGCTTCGGTGGCGTGCCCGAGCGCTGTGACAGCACGGCTCCAACCCCAGCCTCGGACGTGTCCACCTCCACTATGAACGCCAAAGAGGGGTCCGGATGAGCCAGCACGGGAGCGTCGGTGAACAGCTCCTTCAGACAACTGAAGGCTCTGTCCGCCTCCGCTGACCACCGCAAACGCCCCCCCCCCCCCCCCCTTCAGCAGTGAGGTAATGGGAGCAGCCACCTGACCAAAACCCCGGATAAACCTCCGGTAGTAATTGGCAAACTCTAAAAACCGCTGCACCTCCTTTACCGTGGTCGGAGTCGGCCAATTACGCACGGCTGTAAACGCGGTCACACTCCATCACCACCCCAGAGGTGGAAATGCGATAACCCAGGAAGGAAACGGCTTGTTTGGAGAACACACATTTCTCAGCCTTGACGTACAGGTCATGCTCCAGCAGTCGCCCAAGTACCTTACGCACCAGAGACACATGCGCGGCGTGTGTGGCAGAATAGATCAGTATATCATCGTGCAGGTCTCTGAGAATCTCGTCTACGAAAGATTGAAAGACGCCTGGAGCATTTTTCAACCCATACGGCATGACGAGGTACTCATAATGGCCAGATGTGGTACGAAACCCGGTCTTCCACTCATCTCCCTCCCAGATACGCACCAAATTATATGCACTCCTAAGGTCCAGTTTTGTGAAAAAACGCGCTCTGTGAAATGATTCTACCGCCGTGGCGATGAGAGGTAGTGTGTAACTAAACCCCACTGTGATGGAATTCAGACCTCTATAATCAATGCACGGACGCAGACCTCCCTCCCTTTTCTTCACAAAAAAGAAACTCGAGGAGACGGGTGACGTGGAGGGCCGAATGTACCCCTGTCCCAGAGATTCAGTGACCTATGTCTCCATAGCCACTGTCTCCTCCTGGGACAACGGGTACACGTGACTCCTGGGAAGTGCAGCGTTTACCAGGAGGTTTATTGCGCAATCCCCTCCTCGATGAGGTGGTAATTGTGTCGCCTTCTTTTTACAGAAAGCGATAGCCAAATCGGCATATTCAGAGGGAATGCGCACAGTGGAAACCTGGTCTGGACTCTCCACCGTCGTCGCACCGATGGAAACTCCTCTGAACCTACCTGAACACTCCTCTGACCACCCTTGGAGAGCCCCCTGTTTCCATGAAATCTCAGGATTGTGATTAGCCAGCCAGGGAATCCCCAGCACCACTGGAAACGCAGGTGAATCAATAAGGAAGAGACTAATCCGCTCCTTATGATCCCCCTGCGTTACCATGTCCAGTGGAACCGTGGCCTCCCTGACCAGCCCTGACCCTAATGGTCGGCTATCTAAGGAGTGCACGGGAAAGGGTTGGTCTAGCGGCACCAGCGGAATCCCTAGCCTTAACGCGAATCCACGATCCATAAAGTCCCCAGCTTCTCCACCATTTGATCCATTGCTGACCCTATTCGGTGGAGAATGGCCGTATGATGGAGGACACGTTCCTCCATGGATGGGAGAGGGAGTGTAGCTGCTCCTGCTGACTCCATGGATAATGGTGTGGGCTTCTGTCACACAGCCAGGAGTGGTGGGTGCGGAGTCAAGCGTAGAGAGCAGAGGATAATGGGGGAAACCAAACTTTATTGCGGTATCCACAAAAACAACAGGCGAAAACAAAAGTGTCCAACCCAAAACTGGGCACAAATAGACAGGGAACACAACACGCAACCAACCTAGACTAACAGAAAACAAGCCCACACAAAATCAAGCGTGCCTAACCGGCTTAAATAGTCCTGAACCAAGAAACAGGTGCAACCAATAAGACATAACAAACAGAAAAGGAAAGGGGATCGGTGGCAGCTAGTAGACCGGCGACGATGACCACCGAACGCCGCCCGAACAGGCAGGGGAGCCACCTTCGGTGGAAGTCGTGACATGGATAAAGTTCATGGGCATACAGAATGCATGACAGACAATATAGTTTCACCAGAAAACCTCTATAGGTTTTGTCTGAGAGACATGCAGCAGAAGTTGCATCAGAGCCATATAGATCCATTCTGAGACATACATCAGAGCCATATAGATCCATTCTGAGACATACATCAGAGCCATATAGATCCATTCTGAGACATACATCAGAGCCATATAGATCCATTCTGAGACATAAATCACAGCCATATAGATCCAGTCTGAGACATACATCAGAGCATATAGATCCATTCTGAGACACAAAATAACCCTAAAGATTCATTCTGAGACACATCAGAACCCTAAAGATCCATTCTGAGACATACCGTATACGGAAGTTTGATCAGAACTATATATTTTAATTTTATTTAACCTTTATTTAACTAAGAAAGTCAGTTAAGAACAAATTCCTATTTACAATGACAGCCTACACCATAGATCCATTCGGAGACACATCAGAAGCCTATTCAGAGACATACCAGAACCCTATAGATCTATTCTGAGACACATCAGAACCCTATAGATCCATTTAGAGACACATCAGAACCCTATAGATCCATTTAGAGAAACATCAGAAGCCTATAGATCTATTCAGAGACACATCAGAACCCTATATATCCATTCTGAGACACATCAGAACCCTATAGATCTATTCAGAGACATACCGTATACGGAAGTTTGATCAGAACAGTATAGATCCACCCCCACCCTCCCTCTGTCAGAACGGCCCTGGCTGTTCTTCCCTCCTCGGCCTTCCCTCGCACTCCTCGCTCCTGCCTTCGTTAGAACAGTCCTGGCTGTTCTGCCCTCCTCACCCCACCCTCCACCCTCTATCCGAATGGCCCTGGCTGTCTTCAAAGATAAAGACGTAAATCAGAAATAGACCTGAATCTGTTCATCAACTGTTTATTATGGTTTTAATGAGAGGTAATCTCTGTTAACCCATAGGTCAAATCTTGCATAATTGAGAGGGTATTGTGGACTGAGGGCTGGATCTGTTTGGCATGTCAAGCATGGGTCAAATTTCTCCTGGCTGCTGCGTTTATTTCTGAAATTGTTTAAAGCTCATATATGACTTCATGAAAAAGCCTCTGTTGTACTGTAGTTGTATCTAGCAGATCCAGTTATGCACCAGATTGTCTAAGTCAGTCTTGACATATTTCCACTGTGCTGTGAGTCTATTACAATAAAGTAATTGGTGGGAGTAATGAGGACAATCAGGGGAATATATGGAGATCATGTGCTGCATGGGAAGCAGAGCAATCCAATGACAACTTGTAACAGTTCTTAGATAAATCTAGCACGCTACCTTTCCCTGCTGGCCAGTGTAAGAACTACAACTAGACAACACCATGACCTGATCTATCTGAATGTAATTAGTGAGTACATGGAGCCAGTGGCGATTTTAGCATGTAAATCTTGGTGAGGCAAAAAATAAACAAGTGGGATGCATGCCAGCAAAGCAACTACACAACACAACACTAAACAATACAGTAATTGCACTATAAAGGTGACTAACGGTGCCCACAAACTGTTAGGGCCTACATAAAGCTGTCCCAACAGCAGTCCCAACATCTTACCACTGTTACACCTGGCTATCAGCGGAGCCTTGTCTGGCAGCGAAACAGTTCATTCAGCCTCATTTACTGCCTTTAATAAAACATAGCTAATATGGCTGACTTGCTTAAACAAATGTGGTTTCTAATGACAATTGAGATGTACAAACTATAGCACAAGGGGACGACATGCAGATAAGAGGCAATCCGTAATTTAAATTAAGACATTAATGAGTGAGCTAGGACAGATTTAAAAAAAAAAACTTTATTTAACTAGGGAAGTCAGTTAGTCAATATAACTATTTGTTATGCACTTTGAAATGTACAGTACCAGTCAATAGTTTGGACACACCTACTCATTCAAAGGTTTTTCTTTATTTTTACTATTTTCAATATTGTATAATAATAGTGAATATAACCAAAAAAGTGTAAAACAAATCTAAATATATTTTATATTTCATATTCTTCAAAGTAGCCACCCTTTGCCTTGATGACAGCTTTGCACACTCTTGGCATTCTCTCAACAAGCTTCATGAGGTAGTCACCTGGAATGCATTTCAATTAACAGGTGTGCTTTCTTAAAAGTTAATTTGTGGAATTTCTTTCCTTCTTAATGCGTTTGAGCCAATCAGTTGTGTTGTGACAAGGTAGGGGTGGTATACAAAGGATAGCCCTATTTGGTTAAAGATCAAGCCCATATTATGGCATGAACAGCTCAAATAAGCAAAGAGAAACGACAGTCCAAGTTCAGTTCAAGTTCAGTCGCAAAAACCATCAAGCGCTATGAAGAAACTGGCTCTCATGAGAACCGCCACAGGAATGGAAGACCCAGAGTTACCCAGAGTTGCTGCAGAGGATAAGTTCATTAGAGGTAACTGCATCTCAGCTTGCAGCCCAAATAAATGCTTCACTGAGTTCAAGTAACAGACACATCTCAACATCAACTGTTCAAGGGAGACTGCGTGAATCAGGCCTTCATGGTCGTATTGCTGATAAGAAACCACTACTAAAGGACACCAATAATAAGAAGAGACCTGCTTGGGCCAAGAAACACGAGCAATGGACATTAGACCGGTGAAAATCTGTCCTTTGGTCTGATGAGTCCAACCGCCATGTCTTTGTGAGATGCAGAGTAGGTGAACGGATGGTCTCTGCATGTGTGGTCCCACCGTGAAGCATGGAGGAGGAGGTGTAATGGTTTAGGGGTGCTTTGCTGGTGACACTGTCTGTGATTTATTTAGAATACAAGGCACACTTAACCAGTGTGGCCACCAAAGCATTCTGCAGCGATACGCCATCCCATCTGGTTTGCGCTTAGTGGGACTATCATTTGTTTTTCAACAGGACAAAGACCCAACACACCTCCAGGCTGTGTAAGGGCTATTTGACCAAGAAGGAGAGTGATGGCATTCCTCCACAATCACCTGACCTCAACCAAATTGAGATGGTTTGGGATGAATTGGACCGCACAGTGAAGGAAAAGCAGCCAACGAGTGCTCAGCATATGTGGGAACTCCTTCAAGAGTTTTGGAAAGCATTCCTCATTAAGCTGGTTAAGAGAATGCCAAAAGTGTGCAAAGCTGTCATCAAGGCAAAGGGTGTTTTTGAAGAATCTACAATCTAAATTGTATTTAACACTTTTTTGGTTACTACATGATTCCATATGTGTTATTCCATAGTTTTGATGTCTTTGCTAATTTTCTACAATGTAGAAAATAGTACAAATAAAGAAAAACCCTTGAATAAGTAGGTGTGTCCAAACTTTTGACAGGTACTGTACAGTTATAGAATTCAGAACATGTGCCATTCTTACAGTGTTCTCCCTGTACACAATGATCAGTCCAATCAAAGCTTCTCTACATATAATGTTATTTGACGTCATTTTATCTGTGACCAATGACCTTGAGCCTTCTTGGATGGCCACTTCTAATGTAACTCTACGGCAGCACCCAAAAGGCTTGAATTTCCGAGGTCTCCTCTTAGACTTTGCGGTGACGTAGTATCCCCATGAGTGACAGAACACTGAGCCAATCACGGCGCAACGTTCTGTATTTTCTGCTGGCTTGCCCCACCACCACAGAAATCACTGAACAAGGCTGAAACACCTGCATTTTGGAGCTGCCTTACTCAAGAAAACAAAAAGAGACCATGCTTGTATGTGGCTTTATTAACTCAATGATATATTATTTTTTACATTGTTTGCCAACTGATATGTGACACGTATTAATGCCAAAATAACATGCAAAACAGGCAAGCCCCCCCCAAAAAGCCCTGAATGACGGGTCGCCACTGCATGGGGCATCTGCAATAACGCAGCACACAGAGTATAATCATATCTAACCAGACAGAGGAAACAGTATTGATTTGATAGAGGTCAAAGTAGAGGATGTGATATCATTGTCCCTTTAGTACTGAGAAAGAAGTGTCTGGTACTCTTAAGGATGTGGGGAAAGTTTTTTTGGATGCCGTCACCCAAATCCGTCCCTCCTGCACAGCCAGAGGGCAATGTGTAAACATTTAAAAAGGAGAGTATGTCAGAAGAGGAGGGGGAGGAGGGGGACATTGGGGAGGTGGGAGGAGGAGATGGGGGATGAATCTAGGGAAAGGAAAATGTTCACTTCTTCAAAACATGTATGTAAAACAGATCATAGGCTGAATGTGTGTGGGAAAAAATGAAAACATCTAATAAATAGCTATCATCACCTTGTTTATATTGAGCCTTCATGTTTACAAAGGGAGCAGGAATATATTGTACATTTTCAGCAGAACTATCAGCCACTATCACCATCAGTGTGTGCGTGTGTGTGTCTGTGTGAGTGTATGTGCATGTGTGCATGGATGCATATGTGTGTGTGTGAATCTAACAGTCAGATCAAACAGTGTGTAGAGGTTGGAGGCCCAGACTCTCTGAGGTGAGCCTACCTGGAGACACAGAAGCACTGTAACAAAATTCAGTTGTTTCAACTAATAATTGGAAGTGGTTCCACAGCCTTTTTTAGTTTACTGAACTTTTCGATCAGTGTTACCTAAACTTAACATATTTAGTTGGCCCAAACTTGAGAAAACGTAGGCAAAAATTCAGTCAACTTAAAATTATATGTTTGATCAACTTGTCTCATATGTTCATTCAACTAAAAATGTGTATTTGGGCATCTTCACAAAAATAAACTGTTGTGGAACTAGTTACATAATGCTTTTGACATACAATGTTTTCAACTTAAATTTTTGACACACGTTGACATACGTGATCACATGTGCATGTTCATTTATACAGTAATTATTATTGAACATGTCCTCACCTGGGATTTGAACTAACCTCACCTGGGATTTAAACTCACAATCTCTTGGTTCACAGCATAATGATTTTCCTGCTATGCCCCCATGTCTGTGTCAACTGAGTCCTGTAAGGTTCAGTTGGTAGAGCATGGCACATGCAATGCCAGGGTTATGGGTTTCAATCCCACAGGGGACCAGTACAGAAATGTATGTACTCACTACTGTAAATCGCTCTAGATAAGAGTGCCCACTAAAATGTAATGATTGATTTCACCTACAGTATATTGCTACACTTTGCACTTCAAAGTAAATACCAGCTCTGTTGAAAGTACACTCAAGTAAATATATCATATTTATCATAGTGATTAAGGAGTTACATTAAAACAGATTAATATTCCCCTCCAACATCAGACAACTACACAGAAAACCCTAAAATTACAAAACAAATAAGTCAATCAAATCAATGATGAGAGAACAGTCAGATGAACTGATACTTGACACAGTAATGGGGGTGTAGCAGGAAGATCGGAATGCCATGAACCAAGAGGTTGTGAGTTCAAATCCCAGGTGAGGACATGTTGAATAACAATTTCTGTATAAATTAACATGCACAATGTAATCATGTATGTCAACCTGTGTAAAAAGTTCAGGTTAAAAGCATTATGTATGTAACCAGTTGCACAGCCTTTTTTAGTTAAGATGCCCAAATAATAGTTGAATGAACATATGAAACAAGTTGAGCAAATGCATGATTTTATGTTGACAGAAGTTTGGGCCAACTTGAACCAAAAAGTTGAGTAAACTAAAAAGGCTGTGGAACAAGTTACTTAATAATATGTAGTTGAAACAACTAGAATGTTATTACAGTGAGCAGCAGGATTGGGGTGGGGACCGGGGAGATCTGTTTCAGGGTGTCAGTTACCTTCCCATTCTACTAGACTCAGCCGATGCCTGAGGGGTTAAATAAAGACACAAAGCAAGAAGTGTTCAGATCAGACAAACATCCTTCCAGCAAAGGCAGTTAAGCAATAAACAAATCCCCCTCAGGAGCAGAGTATAACACATTAATAACTCATAAAGGCCCATATGAGGTTAAGGTATAGCTTACACCCAGGAGCATTGTTCCTATGACCTATTAAGACATACAGTATACAGCAGGGTTGGGATCAATTCCATTTTCATTCCAGTCAATTCAGAAAGTAAGCCAAATTCCAAATCTAATTCCAGATATTCCTCATTGAAAAGCATAGAAGATAATTAGAATTGGTATGTCAGTTACACTTTCTAAATTGACTGGAATTGACCTCAACCCTGGTATACCGTGCCTAGGGGTCTTTCCAAAATCAACCTCTGTTAGTGTCATTTCTTTACTGTGTTTCCACACACAAAGAGGTTTGGAATCAAAAGTGTCCAATGGCTGGTAAAGCGATTGCATGCCATGCTCAAGTTAGTCCACTAGATGGCTGTGCTGGATAAATGAAAGTAACCCAGTCACATCCATACAACACAGTGGATCATCATTCTCCACGGGTACCCATAGCAACAGATGGAGAAAACTTCCTCTACACGCTAGTCACGTAAGTCCAAGATATACTGGCACCCTATAGTGCACTAATTTTGACCAGAGCCCCATGTGGGCCCTATGGTGATAGAGAATAGGGTGCCAGTCTTTAACATTATGCACTAAATGATACACTAAGCCTAAAGCCATTGTTTTGTTATCTACTGCTGAAGGAAGATAAAGAGATATGACTGGAGCAATTACCACAAATGAGATTAACATTAGACCGTCAGAGAAGGTTATGAGTACACAGTAGTGTGATTCAGGCAGTGGCGGTACGTGTCGTTTAAAAACCAGGCTTCCACCTGGAATTGTTTATTTATGTCTGAGAAAAAAACACTTTTCAACCCATTGATCTAGTACACATTGATCTAGTGTCACGCCCTGACCTTAGAGATCCTTTTTATGTCTCTATTTTGGTTGGTCAGGGCGTGAGTTGGGGTGGGAATTCTATGTTTTTGTTCTATGTTTTCTATTTCTATGTGTTTGGCCGGGTGTGGTTCTCAATCAGATGCAGCTGTCTATCGTTGTCTCTGATTGAGAACCATACTTAGGTAGCCTTTTCCCACCTGTGTTTTGTGGGTAGATGTTTTCTGTCTTTGTGTCTGTACCAGACAGGACTGTTTCGTTTCATTGTATTTGTTATTTTGTTTAGTGTTCTATTTTAACGCTGTGCTTTGGTCCGATGATTCCTCATCTTCAGATGACGATCGTTACATACACAATAACAATTTAATAAAACATATGCAAATATGATGATATGATAAATTAAATGTGACTGAATAAGCCTTTTCATACTTTATAATATGTACATATATACAGTTGAAGTCGGAAGTTTACAAACACTTAGGTTGGAGTCATTAACTCGTTTTTCAAGCACTCCACAAAATTGTTGTTAACAAACTATAGTTCGGCAAGTCGGTTAGGACATCTACTTTGTGCATGACACAAGCAATTTTTCCAACAATTGTTTACAGACAGATTATTTCACTTATAATTCAGTGTATCACAATTCCAGTGGGTCAGAAGTTGACTGTGCCTTTAAACAGCTTGGAAAATTCCAGAAAATTATGTCATGGCTTTAGAAGCTTCTGATAGGCTAATTGACATCATTTGAGTCAATTGGAGGTGTACCTGTGGATGTATTTCAAGGCCTACCTTCAAACTCAGTGCCTCTTTGCTTGACATCATGGGCAAATCAAAATAAATCAGCCAAGACTTCAGAAAAACAGAGAGTAGCAGTAGTGTAAAAGAGGGGTTGGCGGGTGGTGGGTGGCAGGTGGCGGGACACAATGCAGATAGCTCGGTTAGCCAATGTGCGGGAGCACTGGTTGGTCGGCCCAATTGAGGTAGTATGTACATGAATGTATAGTTAAAATGACTATGCATATATCATAAACAGAGAGTAGCAGCAGCGTAAAAGGAGGGGTTGGGGGGGGGGGGGGGGGGGGGGGGGGGGGGGGGGAACACACTGCAAATAGTCCAGGTAGCCATTTGATTACCTGTTCAGGAGTCTTTTGGCTTGGTGGTAAAAACTCTTGAGAAGCCTTTTGGTCCTAGACTTAGCGCTCTGGTATCGCTTGCCATGCGGTAGTAGAGAGAACAGTCTATGACTGGGGTAGCTGGGGTCTTTGACAATTTTTAGGGCCTTCCTCTGACACCACCTGGTGTAGAGGTCCTGGATGGCAGGCAGCTTAGCCCCAGTGATGTACTGGGCCGTACGCACTACCCTCTGTAGTGCCTTGCGGTCAGAGGCCGAGCAATTGCCGTACCAGGCAGTGATGCAACCAGTCAGGACCCATGCAAAATATTTTGGGGTTTCCTGGGGGGGGAATAGGCTTTGTCGTGCCCTCTTCACGACTGTCTTGGTGTGTTTGGACCATTCTAGTTTGTTGTTGATGTGGACACCAAGGAACTTGAAGCTCTCAACCTGCTCCACTACAGCCCCGTCGATGAGAATGGGGGCTTGCTCGGTCCTCCTTTTCCTGTAGTCCACAATCATCTCCTTAGTCTTGGCTACGTTGAGGGATAGGTTGTTATTCTGGCACCACCCAGCCAGGTCTCTGACCTCCTCCCTATAGGCTGTCTAGTCGTTGTCTGTGATCAGGCCTACCACTGTTGTGTCATCTGCAAACTTAATGATGGTGTTGGTGTCGTGCCTGGCCATGCAGTTGTGGGTGAACAGGGAGTACAGGAGGGGACTGAGCACGCACCCCTGTGGAGCTCCAGTGTTGATTATCAGCGTGGCACATGTGTTGCTACCTACCCTCACCACCAGGGGGTGGCCTGTCAGGAAGTCCAGGATCCAGTTGCAGAGGGAGGTGTTTAGTCCCAGGATCCTTAGCTTAGTGATGAGCTTTGAGGGTACTATGGTGTTGAACGCTGAGCTGTAGTCAATGAATAGCATTGGAGTGCAATAGAGATTGTATCATCTGTGGATCTGTTTGGGCGGTATGCAAATTGGAGTGGGTCTAGGGTTTCTGGGATAATAGTGTTGAAGTGAGCCATTACAAACCTTTCAAGGCACTTCATGGCTACGGACGTGAGTGCTGCAGGTCTGTAGTCATTTAGGCAGGTTGCCTTTGTGTTCTTGGGCACAGGGACTATGGTGGTCTGCTTCAAACATGTTGGTATTACAGACTCCATCAGGGACATGTTGAAAATGTCAGTGAAAACACCTGCTAGCCTGGTTCATCCTTGGGAGCAATTTCCAAACACCTGAAGGTACCACGTTCATCTGTACAAACAATAGTACGCAAGTATAAACACCATGGGACCACGCAGTTTACCGCTCAGGAAGGAGACGCTTTCTGTCTCCTAGAGATGAACGTACTTTGGTGTGAAAAGTGCAAATCAATCCCAGAACAACAGCAAAGGACCTTGTGAAGATGCTGGAGGAAACAGGCACAAAAGTACTCTGGTCTGATGAAACAAAAATAGAACTGTTTGGCCATAATGACCATCGTTATGTTTGGGGGAAAAAGGGGGAGGCCTGCAAGCCAAAGAAAACCATCCCAACCGTGAAGCACGGGGTGGCAGCATCATGTTGTGGGGTGCTTTGCTGCAGAAGGGACTGGTGCACTTCACAAAATAGATGGCATCATGAGGCAGGAAAATGATGTGGATATATTGAAGCAACATCTCAAGACATCAGTCAGGAAGTTAAAGCTTGGTCGCAAATGGGTCTTCCAAATGGACAATGACCGCAAGCATACTTCCAAAGTTGTGGCAAAATGGCTTAAGGACAACAACGTCAAGGTATTGGAGTGGCCATCACAAAGCCCTGACCTCAATCCTATAGAAAATTTGTGGGCAGAACTGAAAAAGCGTGCGCGAGCAAGCAGGCCTACAAACCTGACTCAGTTACACCAGCTCTGCCAGGAGGAATGGGCCAAAATTCACCCTTATTGTGAGAAGCTTGTGGAAGGCTACCTGAAAGGTTTGACCCAAGTTAAACATTAAACAATTTAAAGGCAATGCTACCAAATACTAATTTAGTGTATGTAAACTTCTGACCCACTGGGAATGTGATGACAGAAATAAAAGCTGAAATTCTCTCTACTATTATTCTGACATATCACATTCTTAAAATAAAGTGGTGATCCTAACTGACCTAAGACAAGGAATTTTTACTAGGATTAAATGTCATGAATTGTGAAAAACTGAGTTTAAATGTATTTGGCTAAGGTGTATGTAAACTTCCGACTTCAACTGTAGTTATAATCTGTTTTAGGAACATCTATACAAAATATTTCACCTTCTTTATTACTCTACCAAACATATCATGACATTAGTGATAGTCAAAATCTGTTACATTTGTGAATGTCTAAATTAACATTTGGGCTATTTAAACAGCGTACGTCCCACCTATAGACAGGGGACAAGGGCGATGTAAAGGGATCGATTTTGTCATTCTGAGAATATGCAATGTGTCTGCCTCCGACGTAAAAAATGCATTCTTTATCGTAGAGCTATGGAAGTTATGTATTTAGATCCGCCTGCTCGAGACAAATTTAGCGATTGCTTTGTCATGTCTGTGCCGTGAAGCAGTTGAGCTGGATAAATGTTTTCTAAGGACCGCCCTTTTGAGGTAACTTTGCAGTGAAGTGATATAAATGTATGTAATGATGCAGCCTACCACTAGAGGGAAGCAAATGCAAGTTTATTTGACAGAGGACATTAACATGGTCCTATTGCTTGTTGTATATTTAGTTCCTTTCTGCATCTACACTCTCTCCTCCTCTCACCTTTCCCCTTCACTTGTGGACTTCAGAGCACAATACAACAGCTGCCTCTGGCCAGGTGAATAAACCTTTCCAAGCCAAACCGTCATATCATAACAGCTAACCACTACACACAGCCTACATCGTTTTCACCATATTAACGTCATAGTCATCATAGCTACTAGAATTATCGCGTTTGTAAACACACTACAATCATACAGTACAGTGTACAGCAAGCAGTTTAGAAGTTACACCGGCGGGCCCTGGTGGCAATAAATTAATAAAACCAAAAGCTTACCTTGACTTGGAAGAGTTCATTTTTGGGATAGCCATAGCCAGCTAATTGTTTGAGCCGGGTGTTTGAGTAAGCTAAACTAGCTAGCTTCATTCATTAGCTGAGTAAGTGAAAGTGAAAGTTTAAAAAAATAGATATACACTACGAAATATAGCTCTCTCTCTCTCTCTCTCTCTCTCTCTCTCGCTCTTGCTTCTCCTTAATTTTGGAAGAAATGAATTTGTTCAAAACTGTTCAACTATTGTCTTTCTATCTATTTGAGTCAACTACTCACCAAATGTTATGCTCTGCAGTGCTAGCTAGCTGTAGCCTATGCTTTCAGTACTAGATTAATTCTCTGATCCTTTGATTGGGTGGACAACATGTCAGTTCATGCTGCAAGAACTCTGATAGGTTGGAGGACGTCCTCCAAAAGTTGTCATAATTACTGTTTAAGTCTATGGAAGGGGGTGAAAACCATGATCCTCCTAGTGCTTGTATTGAAGTCAATGTACCCAGAGGAGGACGGAAGCTAGCTGTCCTCCGGCTACACATGGTGCTACCCTACAGAGTGCTGCTGAGGCTACTGTAGACCTTCATAGCGAAACAGTTTTATTCAATTATTTAGTGATGTGAATATATTTTGTATAGTTTTATCTAAAAAGGATTTTAATGTTTCACTATTTTTATTTTTATGAAATTCACTGAGGAGGATGGTCCTCCCCTTCCTCCTCTGAGGAGCCTCCACTGGATTCAGGCGAGTGTTCACAGAATCTCTGTCTTTGTTTACATTGTCTCCACTGTGTCTATTCTCTCTTTGTTGGTTCTTCCTACATATCCATTCTATACTCTCATTCGATGCTTCTGGTTAGTTTGGTCTGTGCCAAAAGCCAACGTACAGTATAAACGATGTAGAGCTGTTGACGTTCTAAATACATCTGCAAGACGTCTTGCCAATTAGCAAACACTGTCTAAACTGCATCTTCCCGGGATCCATCGTGCCTATGTTTGGCAGAGGTTTGTGTGCTATGTGGGGTAGAGCTGAAAAGTAAGATAGGAGAGAAGAGAAGATGAACAGAGAGCAGTCAAACTCTGGAAGCCCTACTACACTCTCAGTGTGCTGCAGCCTGCAGGCTCTGAAGACAACTCTCTATCTGTCTCTGACCTGCGTCTGCTGTCTGCACCAAACGCTCCAAAACACCTGCAGCAACTCATCCAAAACTTCATAAACAAAACCCAACAACATAACTTTCTATTTACTGAGCTGCCAGCTGAACACTCCAGAAGTTGTTCTCATCATCATCATAAATGATGTTTGGAGTGCTTTATTTGAATCCTCTCTCCTATTTCCCACACACACCTGCCCCTGTTACTGTGACCTTTACATTAGGGTGTAGATGGATGCGTCTTTAGGGGTCAGCTGATAACTAAGCCCTTTCCCCTTTAAGGAACCAGCTGTGATGATGGACTGACAGCATTACACTCTGCTCAGGTATGTGAGGTTGGATGTGTGTGTGTGCGCGTGTGCGTGTGCGTGTGTGTGTGTGTGAAACGTAAGAGGGGACTAAAGTTCAAATAAAACACTGATGACCCCTGACAACCTTATTAATGCGGAAACATGAGCCTGGTTCAAGTCTAATGACATCCTGTCTCATGAGCAAGCTAGCATAATGACTCTCTGTGTGTGTGTGTGCAGTGTCCTATGTTTCCCTGCTACATGCTGAGGCAGAAAGTGATGCCTGTAGTGCTCTATATACAGTACTGTATCAGAAGTATCATAATGATCCAGAACTGATACGTACAGTGTGTATACTGTAGTTAAGCTATAGCCTACAGAGGTAAGCTGTGAGTACAGATCACAGGTGACCATTCTGCGACCTCACTAATACACTAACAATGCCTCAGTCAGTCAATCTCTCACCTTTATAACTACATCACCAAAGAACATTCCAGACAGGCTTTCAAAAGAAAGAGAAGAATGCACTTATTAATTGCCTGAAATATTTTGAAGTCTTTTCCCAGCCAATTTAGTTTGGAGATGTCAATCAGAGGGATTAGGCTTGTTTTTTGTCAACGTTCTGCTGACAGTGGAGACTTATTAAATGGGGAGATTATGTGACGGGAAATTTGTGCTGATATCATTAAACTTTCATCATGGCCCGGGTTTAAAGCTTTAAATTGCTTATTAACTTGGCTTTTTATGGCTGTTCGCCTATCAACACTTCAAATAAACCAGATATCAGAGCCACTTTGCGCCCTCGTTTCTGTTTTGTTATTTTGTTGGTGAAACATGGTTGGCATACCTTAGCTATATGTACACATACTATTCACAGTTTTCATGGGTAACATTTAAGTAAATACTAATAATAGTACTATTAAGTGCCTTACTAGTAACAGATTTCCATTCAAATGGGCAGAAAAAGCTTTTTAGCAAAAAACTATTTCTCAAGCAAGAATTTTGCTAGGATTGTCTGGGAGTGTTATGAGGGGGGATAGGAAAACTAAAAACGAACTGCTATTGGCAGAGGGGTTTCGAACTCTCTTTCTTATTGGTCTATTAACCAATTTACAGCATGGTGATGTCACTATGGAAAGCCGAAACTCTTTCCCATGCAAACCTGCTGATTAGAAGGTCCTGTGTAGATTGTACTCTGAGTGTACAAAACATTAGGAACAACTTCCTAAAATCGCGTTGCACCCCCTTTTGTCTTCAGAAAAGCCTCAATTTGTCGGGGCATGCACTCTACAAGGTGTTGAAAGCATTCCAAAGGGCTGCTGGCCCATGTTGACTTCAATGCTTTCCACAGTTGTGTCAAGTTGGCTGGATGTCCTTTGGGTAGTGGACCATTCTTGATACACACGGGGAACTGTTGATCGTGAAAAACCCAGCAGCGTTGGAGTTCTACTAAACTAACATATGGAATTGCTTTAAGATGGTCATACCAAGGATCATTTAGCTCTTTGATTATGAATTTTAGGACCCCTTTTGATGAAACACTGAATTTGGCCTTACTGCTATTAGCCCATAGAAACACGTGAATAACAGATTCATACATGGAAAACAGATAGTCAAAACATGTTTTAAAAGGAAGATTGTTTTAAAGTGTCTGTCCTCTATCGGAGAGATAGAAGAAATATCAGGATTTTTGTAACAAAAACAAAATGACCCATATTTAACCTCTTTTTATTTATTGCTCTAAACTACTTCCATATATACTTCCGTTAGTTTGTTTTTACCGGTACCGGACTACCTTCAGACGAGTCTTGTGAGGCTTGTGGGCGTTCTAGAGCAAAACAACTGACATGTATGTGTTCGTAGGCTAAACCGTTCGGACGCTACGACAGATGTTAGCAGATCAGCGGTAGCGAATTCAGAAGAAACCTGTGATGCGGAAGGTCTCCAATGGCAGATGTGGCGGATTGAGACGCAGCCCATGCAAAAATCAGATATCTATAGCTTAAACCGATGGATTTTGATGGGTATTTTTATATCATGCTAATTAGATTTCCACGGGGGCGCAGACATTGACTCTAGGGGGTTAACCTCATTCCCCATTACTCTTCACTGTCTCCTGTGTTGATGGACAGCTCACCCACACACGCACACACAAACACACACCACCATCGCTGCAGGTCACAACATAAATAATCATAAATAATCTTGCAGCAGTTAGAAGCACATTGCTAGTAATAGCCAGAAGTGCAGGGGGAAAATCAACAAACTAGGGGAGAGCAGATGGATGGAAGTGGGGATATGGAGGGAATATGTCTGTCTATGAAGACCAGAGGAGGCACTGAGGAAAAGCAAACAAACCCTGAGCAACAAACATGCACATTTTACATCCCGATATGCTGCACAAACATGGAGTGAATGGGGGTGCATGTTTCATGTCTTAGTATGGGTTCCGAGACGTCTACCAACATCACATCAACTCCATCTGCAAAGAACAGAAAACCCCTGGATCTCATTAGTAATGATACAGTTTACCAGCTAGACTACACCATGCTCCATGATGTTCAAAGACTGAATTGAGAGCCTCTATGGTTGTCGTTACACTTTATTGAGCAGGCTGTTGGGTCAGGACCCCATCGTAATACCCACATCCATGTTGGCATAGTGCAAGAGTGTTGGGTTGGGGCCATTGTCATACGTGTGATTCCCCATCTCTCTGTCTATGTATCTCTCCTCTCTCTCTTCTCTCTCTTCTCTCTCCTCTCTCTTCTCTCTTTTCTCTCCTCTCTCTCCTCTCTCTCCCCTCTCTCCTCTCTTTTCTCTCTTCTCTCTCCTCTCTCTCTTCTCTCTCTTCTCTCTCCTCTCTCTCCTCTCTCTCCTCTCTCTTCTTTCTTTTCTCTCCTCTCTCTCTTCTCTCTCCCCTCTCCTATCTTTTCTCTCTTCTCTCTCCTCTCTCTTCTCTCTCCTTTCTCTCCTCTCTCTCCTCTCTCTTCTTTCTTTTCTCTCTTTTCTCTCTTCTCTCTCCTCTCTCTTCTCTCTCTTCTCTCTCTCCCCTCTCTCCTCTCTTTTCTCTCTTTTCTCTCTTTTCTCTCATCTCTCTCCTCTCTCTCCTCTCTTTTCTCTCCTCTCCTCTCCTTCCCCTCTCTCTCTCCCCCCAAGCAAAGAGAAGGTGTAATAAAAACAAGCCATTTATTATTATTACATTTCAATTTGCCAGACATGCTGTCTGTCCGTCAATGCCAAGCAAGGCTAATGTTTATTTTCTGTCTGTGGAAAAAGATCACACCTCCACTTGGGAGAGTGAATGGAGCCAGTGTATATAGGAGGGATGGGAGATTCACTGGACACTGTGCTAGAAAGTGCCAAGAGAGAGATGCTATTTTACTGTGATAAATATTCCTCACCAAGCGATTCATTATTCACAGAAATTACTACATTTATTCCAAATTTTTACTTATTAAACCCAGAGGAAAACAAAAAATACACATGGGCGAAGGAGCAATGGCTCCTCTTGCAGCCAAATACTGTATGTATTTGCCTGACATAGCCTGAGGGACACTGAACAATGTTAGTTATTATTATCATTATTGTTATTACTATTATTATTATTATTATTACTGATGGTAGTTGTAGTTCTGTTAAGAGAATTATGTTCTCAATGTTCATAAACTGAACTTCAATTAACTACTCAGTCTGCAACCCAGAATTTGTAAGATACTGGTTGAAATGAAAACAGACAGAGGCCCAGCTTACAATAGTCAAATGTTTATTCACGAGAGCACTCTGAAGTCCACAATACAAAGACATTCATTTTATATGGACATACTTCCACACAAACAGTAGATATCATACGCACAAACATTTGCACACAAACAGTAGGTATCCTACGCACATACTGTATCAATACCCAGCCGACAAAGATTAGGGACCGTGAGAAGCACTCCCTGTCCTCTCCCAAATCTCTGTGGCCCCTAGCCAAGGTCGGCACCGAATCTTGCTCAGACAGTCTGTGTTTAAGATACTATAGAGACATATTGTACAGATATATTGTTTTACCTTAATTCTGACTAAAACTACACACATCATTTATTATTATTTTACCGACTAAGACTAAACACATCATTAATAATAGTTTGATGATTCTAATGTATTTCATTGATGATTCTAATCAATTACATACAATTATATAGTTTCAGGGTGGAATATTCTAATCATTCATTTAAACATATACATTCCATTCACAAGTACTGATGTAATGGTGAGGATCACAGTTAGTTAGTTATAGTTAGTTATAAGTTAGATATAGTTTCATTGTCCATGTTTAGCCTTTTATATTTATTTTATTTCTACTACTGACTGTTACCATTTTATTGTTGCTATTTATTTATTATTTACCACCATTTTATATTATTTTTTGTTACTCTTTATTATTTTATTTCAATGTATATTGTATACATTATTGCTTTGGCAATATTGACGCAATGTTTTTCATGCCAATAAAGCAGCTTGAATTTGAATTTGAATTTGAGAGAGAGTGTCTTCTAGTAGCCTTTAGAAGACGTACGTCCTGTCTGTCTGTCTGTCTGTCTGTCTGTCTGTCTGTCTGTCTGTCTGTCTGTCTGTCTGTCTGTCTGTCTGTCTGTCTGTCTGTCTGTCTGTCTGTCTGTCTGTCTGTCTGTCTGTCTGTCTGTCTGTCTGTCTGTCTGTCTGTCTGTCTGTCTGTGTTTGTCTGTCTGTCTTCCCCCTTTCTTCATCTCCCCTCTCCCCCTCTCTTTCCCTCGTTGGTAACTTTCCTCCTGTAAACTGGTAACCTACAGTGAAATGTCCTGTACTACAGTATGTAAACCTGACAGGAAGCAGTAAAGATGTCCACATATACAGGTGGTGTTACTGTACTTGAAATAGGTCAATGTGATATACATCACGATCAGTCACACAACCACATGTCTAGTAAATCTGGTCTTATTGAACGTGTCAGTAGCAGACAGCGGTGGTTGCTCAGAGAGTGTGTGAGCCGTTCCTCCTCTCACAAACTTTCCTCATGGTAACACACACACACACACACACACACACACACACACACACACACACACACACACACACACACACACACACACACACACACACACACACACACACACACACACACACACACACACACACACACACCTAGTGAGGGAAGCACAGGAACACGATCCAAGCTGTTTTCATTGGCCCAGAAAATCATCTACCCCTACCTACAGTGTAATGGACGCCACAGCCCTCTCTTAAAACAGCATCCTGCCTGTGTGTCGCCCCATTAAATGATAACATCACAGAACAACATACTGAATTCCACTGTTCTACTGACAGATGTGACCCCTGCTACTCACCTTTATAAGGGGGCAGAAAGCACAGCAGAGGTGTGATCTCATTCCTTCAGCTCTACTAAATGGGAAAGAAGGGATACATCCCTAATCCTCTATAGAGTGCACTACTTTTGACCAGGTCAAAAGTAATAGGATGTAGGGTGCCATTTGGGATGCAGGCTAGTGGCATGCTGGCCTCAGTAGACTTCCTATCCTGCTATGTGTGCACATGTAGAAACACAGGGAGGAGGGGGGGGGGGGGGGGGGGGGGCACTGGCTATAATAACAACAATGAGAGAGAAATGTGTTCTGTGTGATCTTAACATTTCCTTTCATGACCCAGGGTTTAACCACCGTGAAAAGCAGCAATGTTGAGTGACAGACAGAGAGGCCAGAGGCACACTTTCTGCAGTTCATTTAAAGTCAGTAGGACACAGACATTATGGAAAGTCAGTGACTCACCATTCCCGTGTCAGTGTCCTCAGTGTCCTCAGTGTCCTCAGGCATCAGACAGAGTGGAGCATGTGGAACCCAGTCAGGGAAAAGGATATCATTAAACTCAATGTGGTTCATTCTAACATCTGGAACTTCCCATCACTACATACAACAACACAAACATCATTTGGCGCTGAACTCTCTGTGTGTGTATGTGTGTGTGTGTTTCACTTCTCAGTGTGGATAAGATTCAGCATTGCTTGTTTATAATTCATAATTGCCTTGGCCTGGGGAGATGCCAGCTGGTAGGATACTAATTTAGTCTGGTTTAATCACGCATTGTAGGTGGAGATATGCACAGGCAGACTGGGAAGACACAGTAACAAACACTCTCTCTCTCTCTCTCTCTCTCTCTCTCTCTCTCTCTCTCTCTCTCTCTCTCTCTCTCTCTCTCTCTCTCTCTCTCTCTCTCTCTCTCTCTCTCTCTCTCTCTCTCTCTCTCTCTCTCTCTCACTCTCTCACTCTCTCACTCTCTCACTCACTCACTCACTCACTCACTCACTCACTCACTCACTCACTCACTCACTCACTCACTCACTCACTCACTCACTCACTCACTCACTCACTCTCACACACGCACACAGCACGCAAACAAAATGTTCCCTAACCCTTACTGTAACCTTAAACCTAACCTTAAGCCCTAAACCTAACCACTAACCCTAACCTAAACTCTAAGCCTAAAATAGCCTTTTTACAAGTGAAGACTGGCAAAATGTCCTCACTTCTCTGAAGTTGAGTTGGTTTACTATTCTTGTGAGGACTTCTGGTACTCACAAGTATAGTAAAACGCGTACACACACACGCACATGCACACACACACACACCTGGAGGGCATGTGGAGAAGTTCACGTCTTCTGCTACATAGACAGACTCAGTGAGGAGCATCAAAGACTACTCTCTGTGGAATAAAGTATTAAATCCATGCAAAGTGATGAGCTGTATGGCTGCATGGGCCAAGTACATCAATCATCCATGTGCTGTTGGCCAACCAACCAGGGGCAATTCTAGGATTTCTTTGATGGGGTGGCCAATGGGGGATCAAGAACCAGTCATGGGTGGCCATGCGAAATCATAAAATTGTATGACAAATAGCATTGAAAATTAGCTACGATTTGTTGTATTGAACAACTGATCCATATTGATCCATATTTATCCATAGTGATCCATAGTGATCCATATTGATCCATATTGATCCATAGTGATCCATAGTGATCCATATCGATCCATATTGATCCACAGTGATCCATAGTGATCCATATTGATCCATAGTGATCCATAGTGATCCATAGTGATCCATATTGATCCATAGTGATCCATATTGATCCATATTGATCTACAGTGATCCCTAGTGATCCATATTGATCCATATTGATCCACAGTGATCCATAGTGATCCATATTGATCCATAGTGATCCATATTGATCCATAGTGATCCATATTTAAGTTGAAGACAATTTACTGCATTTCTAATATGCTATTTTGAGAACAGCAAAAACAAGCAAAAATGACTCCAGCCATTATCACCGTAGCTGCTACAGCTTCATTCACCACAGTCGATAAGGGACATATGGGCACTAAAAGGACCCATAAGCACCAACATGTGAAGTCCATAGGAGCATTTCAAATTGTGTGTCAAATGAAAGCTAAGAATCTATATTTAAAATTAGGAATAAGCAAAGGCTTTGATTACTGGTCAAACAGGTGTCTAAGACAACATAATTATACCAGAAAAAGCATTATAATTTATTAGAAATACATTTAAACCCAATAATGTGGAAGTAAAGACCCCTGCCAACTAATATCAACACTTGTATTTCGTTTTGGAGACATTTTTCTGCCTTCTGTAAGGTTAAGAAACATTGCCTTGTGTCTTGAAATTCTGTTACCAACAACCCCCCTTATCTTTAAGATATTTTCTCATTTCTCTTCCTCATGAGGAGGGACGATAATGAGAGTTCACAGAAGTAACAAGGTTGACCTACCAGAAGTAAAGGTTGACCTACCAATTAGTTTAAGTGTTTATACTGATATCAAGTATATTAATTAATTAATATGTAATTAAAACGGGTAATTCTCTTACCAAATCTATAAATTGCTGCAGTTGAATTGACTATAATGGGAAATCATAGTAGTCACCAACCACAGTCGGGTCACCTGCTACTATCCTCCCTTCCACTGGCATACTTTCATGTCTAAATCATAACTGTTTTTTATCTTTCTGACGTTTTGTGGTCAAAGCAAGACTATGAAAACAGTCTGAACAACCTCCCTCCCTCCCTCCCTCCCTCCCTCCCTCCCTCCCTCCCTCCCTCCCTCCCTCCCTCCCTCCCTCCCTCCAGTTAATGTCACCTCTCTTGGCTCTTACTGACAGCTACCATAACACCTACCACCAACCCTCTTTCCATTTACTGTAGCAAGTATCCTCACCCACTGAGCACCGACTGACACTGGACATCCATTTGGTCAGTTCGCCCTGGTCGGACCACATCTGAACCTGTCATAGGTGTCTATGTTTCACAAGTTTGGACATCACAGTCCAATACAGTTCAATACCCTAGAACATAGTAAAGAACAGTACAGTAAAGAAAAGTAGAGTACAGTACTGTACTCTAGAGTTCAGTACAGTAGAGCCCATATGTAACATTTTAGAATAAACATATGCCATAGCCTACAGCAATTAGCAATTAGATATCTCAGCAACGAGATACCAATTAGTTTAGTTTCCTGTCAAGTCAAACAGCAGTTACCTAGCCATCTTCCCCTTCCGCACTGTTTTTGTCAACTGAGACGGAAGTCACACTGTTCGATCACTGCAGCTGCACTCTCCAAAGTCCTAAAGCCAGCCAATCAAACAGCCTTCTGGCCTGCTCTGAGCCATCCACATGGTCCTAAAGCCAGCCAATCAAACAGCCTTCTGGCCTGCTCTGAGCCATCCACATGGTCCTAAAGCCAGCCAATCAAACAGCCTTCTGGCCTGCTCTGAGCCATCCACATGGTCCTAAAGCCAGCCATTAATACTGCTAAACTGCAGAACAAACGCACATTTTTTTTCTCTCCAGTCTGAGCCAGATTGATAGCGCTCTGGCCCAATGAGAACAGGGGGGTACTAATGGTGGCCAATCATATTTCAGGGGTCGGGGGCGGTGCGTTGCCACCCCTTCAACCACTCTAACACCGCCCCTGCAACCAACCAATGTCCATTTCTGTGTTATGCTTTTGTAAATTCACAGAATCACAGCACAACATTCAACATTATCTAAAACTAAAACAGCATACAGCGTCAGCGCAATATAACCTTTCCACATTTACCAATTTTGACCAGGAGTCAAAATTCAACCTTTCATCTTTTATCTAGTAACCCAAAACGTCCTACAAGCAATGAAAGAGCAGCAGTTGATACATGAGAAGTCAAGGGTCTGGTATGAATATCGACAGTACCTTGCGGCTCTATCAAAGTTTTGACTTTTGAGCATACAGCTATTGTCGCCATCTACTGTGGGGATGACCACATATTACAACCAGGATAAGAAAGCTATAAATATGTTTCCAATAACCAAATAATTGAAAACATGTAGAAGTTGTTATCTTATGTCTCAAATGGTCTATTGAAGCTGGTAATTTTTCAGCAAACAATTTACCAATTTTACGACGGAAAGTGTACAATGTGGCATATATTTCACAGAATCACCGACCCAATAGCTTACCGACCCAATAGGTCCACAGACGACGCAATCGCAACCACACTGCACACTGCCCTAACCCATCTGGACAAGAGGAATACCTATGTGAGAATGCTGTTCATCGACTACAGCTCAGCATTTAACACCATAGTGCCCTCCAAACTCGTCATCAAGCTCGAGACCCTGGGTCTCGACCCCGCCCTGTGCAACTGGGTCCTGGACTTCCTGACGGGCCGCCCCCAGGTGGTGAGGGTAGGTAACAACATCTCCACCCCGCTGATCCTCAACACTGGGGCCCCACAAGGGTGCGTTCTGAGCCCTCTCCTGTACTCCCTGTTCACCCACGACTGCGTGGCCATGCACGCCTCCAACTCAATCATCAAGTTTGCGGATGACACTACAGTGGTAGGCTTGATTACCAACAACGACGAGACAGCCTACAGGGAGGAGGTGAGGGCCCTCGGAGTGTGGTGTCAGGAAAATAACCTCACACTCAACGTCAACAAAACAAAGGAGATGATTGTGGACTTCAGGAAACAGCAGAGGGAGCACCCCCCTATCCACATCGACGGGTCAGTAGTGGAGAAGGTGGAAAGTTTTAAGTTCCTCGGTGTACACATCACGGACAAACTGAATTGGTCCACCCACACAGACAGCGTTGTGAAGAAGGCGCACAGCGCCTCTTCAACCTCAGGAGGCTGAAGAAATTCGGCTTGTCACCAAAAGCACTCACAAACTTCTACAGATGCACAATCGAGAGCATCCTGTCGGGCTGTATTACCGCCTGGTACGGCAACTGCTCCGCCCACAACCGTAAGGCTCTCCAGAGGGTAGTGAGGTCTGCACAACGCCTCACCGGGGGCAAACTACCTGCCCTCCAGGACACCTACACCACCCGATGTCACAGGAAGGCCATAAAGATCATCAAGGACAACAACCACCCAAGCCACTGCCTGTTCACCCCGCTATCATCCAGAAGGCGAGGTCAGTACAGGTGCATCAAAGCAGGGACCGAGAGACTGAAAAACAGCTTCTATCTCAAGGCCATCAGACTGTTAAACAGCCACCACTAACATTTAGCGGCCGCTGCCAACATACTGACTCAACTCCAGCCACTTTAATAATGGGAATTGATGGAAATTATGTAAAAATGTACCACTAGCCACTTTAAACAATGCCACTTAATATAATGTTTACATACCCTACATTACTCATCTCATATGTATATGTATATACTGTACTCTATATCATCTACTGCATCTTGCCATCTCTATGTAATACATGTATCACTAGCCACTTTAAACTATGCCACTTTATGTTTACATACCCTACATTACTCATCTCATATGTATATACTGTACTCTATACCATCTACTGCATCTTGCCTATGCCGTTCTGTACCATCACTCATTCATATATCTTTATGTACATATTCTTTATCCCTTTACACTTGCGTGTATAAGGTAGTAGTTGTGGAATTGTTAGGTTAGATTACTTGTTGGTTATTACTGCATTGTCGGAACTAGAAGCACAAGCATTTCGCTACACTCGCATTAACATCTGCTAACCATGTGTATGTGACAAATAAAATTTGATTTGATTTTGATTTGATTTGATATTTCTTAAAGTGTCATTTAACAAGATGTATGGTGAAGAAATGTGATATGTTATGTTGCTCCTTTATCTAGCAATGGAGGCCTTTTTGCAAAGTCGTGTAAAATATGGTTCATATTAAAGCTGATTTTACAATTTTCAGAGAGGAAAGTTCCAGGCAAACGATTCAGGAAATGATATAATTATGGAAGAATAAAATTGCCTGCAACAAAAAGAGCAGAGGGGGGAGAAATTCCTAAAAAAAGTATTTCTTAATGCAGCAACAGTTACACATCAGAGGAACAAGTTGGGCTGTACAGTACATTGGGCTGTACAGTACATTGGGCTGTACAGTACCGTACATCTGACTAAACTGACTGATTTGTTTGTCCCTGCTGTGTTGCCCTTTGATGTTGACGATAGTATGTGAAATTGCACATGAGCTCAATTTATTTGAAAAGTTTGGTTATAATGTACTGACTGGAGATACTCATCATCATCCATCATAATCACCATCCATTGGATCATTATCATGTCCACATATCACCATGACGTTTGTTTCACACAGCTTGTCTTGTTGATCCTTCACATTAAACCAGGTCAGCCATGAGAATCAGTTGGACAGTGGCTGCAGTGAGAGGAGAATGGAGTCCGTTCCCAGCACTCACCAGGTAGGCTAAATGGACTGGGCCAGAGCCAGGGTGTTATCTCACCATCTCAGGCCATGAGACCAGCTAAGGACAGGAGAGGCCCACTCCTTGTCTCAACACCCTTGTTGCTACAGAGTTACATCCCCCAGTCAGCGTCCGCCCAACACCAGACACTCTGTGAGCATAACCTCTTCTCACCTAACCTCCATGACTGTGCTGGTTCAAAAACAATATCATCCATGCCCCATCAGGAGAGAAGAGATGGTAGATAAGAAGAGAGGAGGAGAGGAATGAATGAGAGGGAGAGAAGAGAAGAAAAGGCAGAGAAGACTTGGCGGAGACAAGGAAGAGGTGAGAAGAGGAGGAGAGGGGTGTAAGGTAGAGAGGAGGTGAGAACAGGACAGGAAAGGAGGAGAAGGTGCCCGGCTTGCAGTCCAACACCTCCTCATTAGCCCTACTCCCTCCGTCAATCAGTCAGTCCACTGCTTGCCTATGGAGCCCTGGTCCTCCACATGTAACACTAGAGTATTTTCCTACCCTGGCCTGGCTGAGTGGGAGCCCTCCACATGTAATAGTAGTGTTTTCCTACCCTGGGATGGCTGAGTGGGAGCCCTCCACATGTAATAGTAGAGTGTTTTCCTACCCTGGGATGGCTGAGTGGGAGCCCTCCACATGTAATAGTAGTGTTTTCCTACCCTGGGATGGCTGAGTGGGAGCCCTCCACATGTAATATTAGTGTTTTCCTACCCTGGGCTGGCTGAGTGGGAGCCCTCCACATGTAATAGTAGAGTGTTTTCCTACCCTGGGATGGCTGAGTGGGAGCCCTCCACATGTAATAGTAGAGTGTTTTCCTACCCTGGGCTGGCTGAGTGGGAGCCCTCCACATGTAATAGTAGAGTGTTTTCCTACCCTGGGATGGCTGAGTGGGAGCCCTCCACATGTAATAGTAGAGTGTTTTCCTACCCTGGGCTGGCTGAGTGGGAGCCCTCCACATGTAACACTAGAGTGTTTTCCTACCCTGGGCTGGCTGAGTGGGAGCCCTCCACATGTAATAGTAGAGTGTTTTCCTACCCTGGGCTGGCTGAGTGGGAGCCCTCCACATGTAACACTAGAGTGTTTTCCTACCCTGGGTGGCTGAGTGGGAGCCCTCCACATGTAATAGTAGAGTGTTTTCCTACCCTGGGCTGGCTGAGTGGGAGCCCTCCACATGTAATAGTAGAGTGTTTTCCTACCCTGGGATGGCTGGCTGGGTGGGTGGGTGGGAGCCCTCCACATGTAACACTAGAGTGTTTTCCTACCCTGGGCTGGCTGGCTGGGTGAGGGCCCTGGTCCTCCACATGTAACACTAGAGTGTTGTCCTACCCTGGGCTGGCTGAGTGGGAGCCCTCCACATGTAACATTAGAGTGTTTTCCTACCCTGGGTTGGCTGAGTGGGAGCCCTGGCCCTCCACATGTAACACTAGAGTGTTTTCCTACCCTGGGTTGGCTGAGTGGGAGCCCTGGCCCTCCACATGTAACACTAGAGTGTTTTCCTACCCTGGGCTGGCTGAGTGGGAGCCCTCCACATGTAATAGTAGTGTTTTCCTACCCTGGGCTGGCTGGCTGGGTGGGTGGGAGCCCTCCACATGTAATAGTAGAGTGTTTTCCTACCCTGGGCTGGCTGAGTGGGAGCCCTCCAAATGTAATAGTATAGTGTTTTCCTACCCTGGGCTGGCTGGCTGGGTGGGTGGGAGCCCTCCACATGTAATACTAGAGTGTTTTCCTACCCTGGGCTGGCTGGCTGGGTGGTATCCCTGGCCCTCCACATGTAGTACTAGAGTGTTGTCCTACCCTGGGCTGGCTGGCTGGGCGGGAGCCCTGGCCCTCCACATGTAACACTATAGTGTTGTTCTACCCTGGGCTGGCTGGGTGGGAGCCCTGGCTCTCCACATGTAACACTATAGTGTTGTTCTACCCTGGGCTGGCTGGCTGGGTGGGAGCCCTGGCTCTCCACATCGCCCCATCACCCTGGTGTTAACCCTCGCAAGGCTGCCGGCCCAGACGGCATCCCTAGCTGTGTCCTCAGAGCATGTGCAGACCAGCTGGCTGGTGTGTTTACGGACATATTCAATCAATCCCTATCCCAGTCTGCTGTTCCCACGTGCTTCAAGAGGGCCACCATTTTCCTGTTCCCAAGAAAGCTAAGGTAACTGAGCTAAACGACTACCGCCCCGTAGCACACTTCCGTCATCATGAAGTGCTTTGAAAGACTAGTCAAGGATCATATCACCTCCACCCTACCTGACACCCTAGACCAACTCCAATTTGCTTACCGCCCCAATAGGTCCACAGACGACGCAATCGCAATCACACTGCACACTGCCCTAACCCATCTGGACAAGAGGAATACCTATGTAAGAATGCTGTTCATCGATTACAGCTCAGCATTTAACACCATAGTACCCTCCAAGCTCGTCATTAAGCTCCAGACCCTGGGTCTCGACCCCGCCCTGTGCAACTGGGTCCTGGACTTTCTGACAGGCCACCCCCAGGTGGTGAGGGTAGGAAACAACATCTCCACCCCGCTGATCCTCAACACTGGGGCCCCACAAGGGTGTGTTCTCAGCCCTCTCCTGTACTCCCTGTTCACTCATGACTGCGTGGCCATGCACGCCTCCAACTCAATCATCAAGTTTGCAGACGATAGTACAGTAGTAGGCTTGATTACCAACAACGATGAGACGGCCTACAGGAAGGAGGTGAGGGTCCTCGGAGTGTGGTGTCAGGAAAATAACCTCACACTCAACGTCAACAAAACAAAGGAGATGATCGTGGACTTCAGGAAACAGCAGAGGGAGCACCCCCTTATCCACATCGACGGGACAGTAGTGGAGAAGGTGGAAAGTTTTAAGTTCCTCGGCTTACACACCACGGACAAACTGAAATGGTCCACCCACACAGACAGCATGGTGAAGAAGGTGCAACCGCGACCTCTTCAACCTCAGGAGGCTGAAGAAATTTGGCTTGTCACCAAAAACACTCACGAACTTTTACAGATGCACAATCGAGAGCATCCTGTCGGGCTGTATCACCACCTGGTACGGCAACTGCTCCATCCACAACCGTAAGGCTCTCCAGAGGGTAGTGAGGTCTGCTCAACGCATCACCGGGGGCAAACTACCTGCCCTCCAGGACACCTACACCACCCGATGTCACAGGAAGGCCAACAAGATCATCAAGGACAACAACCACCCGAGCCACTGCCTGTTCACCCCGCTATCATCCAGAAGGCGAGGTATTTACAGGTGCATAAAAGTGGGGACCGAGAGACTGAAAAACAGCTTCTATCTCAAGGCCATCAGACTGTTAACCTCCCTGGTACCAGTGGGACGGTAGCGTCCCACCTCGACAACAGCCAGTGAAATTGCAGGGAACCAAATTCAAAACAACAGAAATCCCATAATTAAAATTCCTTAAACATACAAGTATTATACACCATTTTAAAGATAAACTTCTTGTAAATCCAACCACAGTGTCCGATTTCAAAAAGGCTTTACGGCGAAAGCACACCATGCGATTATGTTAGGTCAGCGCCTAGTCACAGAAAATTTTCCAGCCAAGGAGAGGGCTCACAAAAGTCAGAAATAGCAAATAAATTAATCACTAACCTTTGATGATCTTCATCAGATGGCACTCACAGGACTTCATGTTACACAATAAATGTGTGTTTTGTTCGATAAAGTTAATCTTTATGTCCAAAAACCTCAGTTAAAATTGGCGCGAAATGTACAGTAATTATTGTCTCAAACAACCATCCGGGGAAATTTCAGAGAGTCATATCAAATTATAGAAATACTCATCATAAATATTGATGAAAAATACAAGTTTTATACATAGGATTAAAGATAAATGTTTTGTTAATCCAGCCGCTGTGTCAGATTTCAAAAAGGCTTTACTGCGAAAGCACACCATGCTTAGGTCAGGTTAGGTCAGCGCCTAGCCACAGAAAACCATACAGCCATTTTCCCCCAAAAAGTCAGAAATAGTGTTAAAATGAATCTCTTACCTTTGATGATCTTCATCTGTTGGTACTCCCAGGTCTCCATGTTAGACAATAAATGTTCGTTTTGTTCGATAATGTCCCTCTTTATGTCCAAAAACCTCCGTTTTGTTGGTGCGTTTAGTTCAGTAATCCAAAGGCACAAAGAGCGCTCTCAACATCCAGACGAAAAGGCAAAAAAGTACAATAAAAGTTCGTAGAAACATGTCAAACGATGTTTAAAATCAATCCTCAGGTTGTTTTTGTTATAAATAATCAATAATATTTCAACCGGACAAAAGTTTCGTCAATAGAAAGGAGAAACAAGAAATGCACAATCCCGATCACACGCTGGACTCATGTCTGGACATTTCCACTGTCCACTCATTGAAAGTGCTGTATCTCCCTCATTTTTCAGAGTAAAAGCCTGGAACAATGCCTAAAGACTAGCCACAGGTAGAAGAAGCCATAGAGTTCGTGAACTGGGTCCTAAGTCTTTGTATGGTGGATAGGCTTTCAATGGAAAAACAGCCTTTCAAAATAATAGTACTTCCTGGATGGATTTCCCTCAGGTTTTCGCCTGCCATATCAGTTCTGTTATACTCACAGACATTATTTTAACAGTTTTGGAAACTTTAGAGTGTTTTCTATCCAAATTATATGCATATCCTAGCTTCTGGGCCTGAGTAGCAGGCAGTTTAATTTGGGCACACTTTTCATCCAAAATTCAGAGTGCTGCCCCCTACCCTAGTGAAGTTAAACAGCCATCACTAACATTGAGTGGCTGCTGCCAACATACTGACTCAAATCTCTAGCCACTTTAATAGTTAAAAATTGGATGTAATACATGTATCACTAGTCACTTTAAACAATGCCACTTTATATAATGTTTACATACCCTACATTACTCATCTCATATGTATATCCTGTACTCTATACCATCTACTGCATCTTGCCTATTCCGTTCGGCCATCACTCATCCATATATTTATATGTACATATTCTCATTCATTCCTTTACACTTGTGTGTATAAGGTAGTTGTTGTGAAATTGTTAGATTACTTGTTAGATTATACTACTGCACGGTCGGAACTAGAAGCACAAGGCTTTTTTCTACACTCGCATTAACATCTGCTAACCATGTGTATGTGACCAATAAAATTTGATTTGATTTGATTTGATAGTGTTTTTCCTACCCTGGGCTGGCTGGCTGGCTGGGAGCCCTGGCCCCTATCCCTTGGCTCCGGGCTTGGTTTGGCACACACTGATGTGCGGTGCACAATTGGGCGCCGCGCAATTGGCCCAGCGTCCTCCGGGTTTGGCCGGGGTAGGCCGTCATTGTAAATAAGAATTTGTTCTTAACTGACTTGCCCAGTTAAATAAAGGTTGAATAAAAAATAAAAAATAAAATGTGAAGACTAAATCTTTTTCTTTGTAAATACTGTAAGACACACCAGAGTCATATTTTCCTTATTGGTTGTCTTCCAGAGGTTTCTACAGAGGCTGCCAGACTTAGTAGGTTACCACTCTTTCCAGAGAGAAGAGATGCGCTTTACATGCCACCCACTGTTACACAATTACCAATGCTTTGCCCTACTCAGTGTAGTTTCACCCATACACATTTCAAGACTGCCACTTCAGTCCAATACATCCATGTTCTACAGTAGGCCCATTTACTCATCCTAATTCATCCCCTTTGTATCTCCATCAATCACATTACAATCCTTTAAAACATGTTTCTAAACATTATTCACCCTCTCTCTGTAGTGTTACTGAGGTATATTCCCTAACCCTGTTCTATCCACACCTAGAAGTGAAAACCACTACAATCTGTAATGGGCTCTATGCATCATACCCATCAGGGCCTTAGTCTCTGGAGGGTATTTCAATCAGATGAACCCTGTCAAGAATAAAACACTTAGACCCTAGAGGAAAGTCAACCTGGTTTGATTTATCCTCTTCTCTATCTAACTCTGCCCTCACTTGTCCAGCGCTATAGGCTACCTGCATTTCATCCTCTCCACATACATACACATATTATGTGAGATAGCCCTCAGGGCGAAGGCATCCTACACCATGGGAATGGCTCAAAGCCTTTGTCTTTGCGGGAAACAGATCCTGTCATAACTTATTGAAGACAAAATGGTGTAGACAGCACCATGTCCTCCCCCTGGAGATATATGGCATTATTTACAATAACACCTGTGTTACATCAGCTCCTAATGCACTCTGGGTAGACCTGCACACAACAATGGGTGGCTTTTAGGCCCATCTCTACTTTAATCCTTACAATAGAAAGACACACCCACATGAAAAACTACTGGTATGGTATGGTATACTTTTGTGGACCTTACTGTAGTATTAACTGTAGTGTTTTTCCAGACTAAAGTCTGAAGTTGCAAATCATTTAAAAAGTTCTCCTTTTTAGATAAAACTATACTAAATATAATCACATGCCACCAAATAATTGATTAAAACACTCTATTTTGTAAAGAAGGTCGAGGGTAGCATGGTGTAGCCGGAGGACAGCTAGCTTCCGTCCTCCTCTGGGTACATTGACTTCAATACAAAACCTAGAAGGATCATGGTTCTCACCCCCTTCCATAGACTTACACAGTAATTATGACAACTTTTGGAGGACGTCCTCCAGCCTATCAGAGCTCTTTCAGCATGAACTGACATGTTGTCCACCCAATCAAAGGTGGGTTTTGATCCAAGATGGCGTAGCAGTGTAGGCGTGTTTTGTTTCGTCCTCTCGTGTACTTTTGTATTTTTTGTATTTTTTGTATATATTTAAAAAAAAAAAATCTATCTCTTTTCGATTTTTAATTCGGTTATACCTTCCGGTAACCTGCCTCACCCAATGTGATACGGAATCGCTATTATTTTTTAAGTTTGGAACACATTCTGGTACGAATTCCCCATTCAAGAACCTCCAGTAGCTAACCAGCTAATCAGCTACAAGCTATTTAGTCATTTTTAGCCACTGCTAGCAGCTTTTACCTTCTGCACAGACACCAGCCCTGTTATTAGCCTGGATATTACTCACCAATTTACCAGCATCGGACTGTCTCTCCACAACAACGCAGGATTCCTGCCGTAATCCATGAGCCACTACTTCTGATCCTCACAGCTAGCTTGCAGCTAGCGCCACTGCCACGAAGCTAGCACCAGTTAGCAAACAAAATTCTACAATACCTCTTTCGCCATCTGGCTTGGATTCTCTGTCGACACGGCGCCCCGCCGCACCACCACGTCTGGTCTGCCGACGAATACCCCATCCGCTGTGCCCTCAACCGGCCTCCGTCTGAGCAGACCTCCTCCGTCTGAGCAGACCACCCCCGGGCTACTAACTTTAAACGCCACATGCTAGCGTAGTGGCGGCTTCCCTGCTCCATCTACGGCTGCCCCCTGGACACTATGATCACTTGGCTATATAGCCGATGCCTGCTGGACTGTCCTTTAATTCACGGTACTCCATTCTGTTTATTTGTGTTTTATCTGTCGGCTCTGTGTTTTAACTCAGGCTCTGTGTGTAGTTAATCCGACCCTCTCTGCCTAGTCATCGCCATTTTACCTGCTGTTGCTGTGTTAGCTGACTAGCTGCTGTTATCTCACCTGTTGTTTTAGCTAGCTCTCCCAATCAAGACCTGCAATTACTTTATGCCTTACTGTATGTCTCTCTCAAATATCAATATGCCTTGTATACTGTTGTCCAGGCTAGTTATCATTGTTTTGGTTTGCAATGGAGCCCGTAGTTCCACTCCCCGTACCTCTGATACCTCCTTTGTCCCACCTCCCACACATGCGGTGACCTCACCCATTGTGACCAGCATGCCCAGAGATACAACCTCTCTTATCATCACCCAGTGCCTGGGCTTGCCTCCGCTGTACCCGTGCCCCACCATACCCCTGTCTGCACATTATGCCCAGAATCTATTCTACCACGCCCATAAATCTGCTCCTTTTATTTCTTGTCCCCAACGCTCTAGGCGACCAGTTTTGATAGCCTTTAGCCGCACCCTCATCCTACTACTCCTCTGTTCCTCGGGTGATGTGGAGGTAAACCCAGGCCCTGCATGTCCCCAGGCACCCTCATTTGTTGACTTCTGTGATCAAAAAAGCCTTCGTCTCATGCATGTCAACATCAGAAGCCTCCTCCCTAAGTTTGTCTTACTCACCGCTTTAGCACACTCTGCCAACCCTGATGTCCTTGCCGTGTCTGAATCCTGGCTTAGGAAGGCCACCAAAAATTCTGAGATTTCCATACCCAACTATAACACTTTCCGTCAAGATAGAACTGCCAAAGGGGGAAGAGTTGCAATCTACTGCAGAGATAGCCTGCAAAGTTCTGTCATACTTTCCAGGTCTATGCCCAAACAGTTCGAACTTCTAATTTTAAAAATTAATCTCTCCAGAAATAAGTCTCTCACTGTTGCCGCCTGCTACCGACCCCCCTCAGCTCCCAGCTATGCCCTGGACACCATCTGTGAATTGATCGCCTCCCATCTAGCTTCAGAGTTTGTTCTGTTAGGTGACCTAAACTGGGATATGCTTAACACCCCGGCAGTCCTACAATCTAAGCTAGATGCCCTCAATCTCACACAAATAATCAAGGAACCCACCAGGTACAACCCTAAATCCGTAAACATGGGCACCCTAATAGACATTATCCTGACCAACTTGCCCTCCAAATACACCTCTGCTGTCTTCAATCAAGATCTCAGCGATCACTGCCTCATTGCCTGTATCCGCTACGGGTCCGCAGTCAAACGACCACCCCTCATCACTGTCAAACGCTCCCTAAAACACTTCTGCGAGCAGGCCTTTCTAATCGACCTGGCCTGGGTACCCTGGAAGGATATTGACCTCATCCCGTCAGTTGAGGATGCCTGGTCATTCTTTAAAAGTTACTTCCTCACCATCTTAGACAAGCATGCTCCGTTCAAAAAATGCAGAACTAAGAACAGATATAGCCCTTGGTTCACTCCAGACCTGACTGCCCTCGACCAGCACAAAAACATCCTGTGGCGAACTGCAATAGCATCGAAGAGTCCCCGCGATATGCAACTGTTCAGGGAAGTCAGGAACCAATACACGCAGTCAGTCAGGAAAGCAAAGGCCAGCTTTTTCAAGCAGAAATTTGCATCCTGTAGCTCTAACTCCAAAAAGTTCTGGGATACTGTAAAGTCCATGGAGAACAAGAGCACCTCCTCCCAGCTGCCCACTGCACTGAGGCTAGGTAACACGGTCACCACCGATAAATCCGTGATAATCGAAAACTTTCTCAACGGCTGGCCATGCCTTCCTCCTGGCGACTCCAACCTTGGCCAACAGCTCCGCCCCCCCCCGCTGCTACTCGCCCAAGCCTCCCCAGCTTCTCCTTTACCCAAATCCAGATAGCAGATGTTCTGAAAGAGCTGCAAAACCTGGACCCATACAAATCAGCTGGGCTTGACAATCTGGACCCCCTATTTCTGAAACTGTCCGCCGCCATTGTCGCACCCCCTATTACCAGCCTGTTCAACCTCTCCTTCGTATCATCTGAGATCCCCAAGGATTGGAAAGCTGCCGCGGTCATCCCCCTCTTCAAAGGGGGAGACACCCTGGACCCAAACTGTTACAGACCTATATCCATCCTGCCCTGCCTATCTAAGGTCCTCGAAAGCCAAGTCAACAAACAGATCACTGACCATCTCGAATCCCACCGTACCTTCTCCGCTGTGCAATCCGGTTTCCGAGCCGGTCACGGGTGCACCTCAGCCACGCTCAAGGTACTAAACGATATCATAACCGCCATCGATAAAAGACAGTACTGTGCAGCCGTCTTCATCGACCTGGCCAAGGCTTTCGACTCTGTCAATCACCATATTCTTATCGGCAGACTCAGTAGCCTCGGTTTTTCTAATGACTGCCTTGCCTGGTTCACCAACTACTTTGCAGACAGAGTTCAGTGTGTCAAATCGGAGGGCATGTTGTCCGGACCTCTGGCAGTCTCTATGGGGGTACCACAGGGTTCAATTCTCGGGCCGACTCTTTTCTCTGTATATATCAATGATGTTGCTCTTGCTGCGGGCGATTCCCTGATCCACCTCTACGCAGACGACACCATTCTGTATACTTCTGGCCCTTCCTTGGACACTGTGCTATCTAACCTCCAAACGAGCTTCAATGCCATACAACACTCCTTCCGTGGCCTCCAACTGCTCTTAAACGCTAGTAAAACCAAATACATGCTTTTCAACCGTTCGCTGCCTGCACCCGCACGCCCGACTAGCATCACCACCCTGGACGGTTCCGACCTAGAATATGTGGACATCTATAAGTACCTAGGTGTCTGGCTAGACTGCAAACTCTCCTTCCAGACTCATATCAAACATCTCCAATCCAAAATCAAATCTAGAGTCGGCTTTCTATTTCGCAACAAAGCCTCCTTCACTCACGCCGCCAAACTTACCCTAGTAAAACTGACTATCCTACCGATCCTCGACTTCGGCGATGTCATTTACAAAATAGCTTCCAATACTCTACTCAGCAAACTGGATGCAGTTTATCACAGTGCCATCCGTTTTGTTACTAAAGCACCTTATACGACCCACCACTGCGACCTGTATGCCCTAGTCGGCTGGCCCTCGCTACATGTTCGTCGTCAGACCCACTGGCTCCAGGTCATCTACAAGGCTATGCTAGGTAAAGTGCCGCCTTATCTCAGTTCACTGGTCACGATGGCTACACCCACCCGTAGCACGCGCTCCAGCAAGTGTATCTCACTGATCATCCCTAAAGCCAAAACCTCATTTGGCCGCCTTTCCTTACAGTTCTCTGCTGCCTGCGACTGGAACGAATTGCAAAAATCTCTGAAGTTGGAGACTTTTATCTCCCTCAACAACTTTAAACATCTGCTATCTGAGCAGCTAACCGATCGCTGCAGCTGTACATAGTCCATCGGTGTATAGCCCACCCAATTTACCTACCTCACCCCCATACTGTTTTTATTTTTTTACTTTTCTGCTCTTTTGCACACCAGTATCTCTACTTGCACATGATCATCTGATGATTTATCACTCCAGTGTTAATCTGCTAAATTGTAATTATTCGATTTATTGCCTACCTCCTCATGCCTTTTGCACACATTGTATATAGATTCTCTTTTTTTCTACCATGTTATTGACTTGTTTATTGTTTACTCCATGTGTAACTCTGTGTTGTTGTCTGTTCACACTGCTATGCTTTATCTTGGCCAGGTCGCAGTTGCAAATGAGAACTTGTTCTCAACTAGCCTACCTGGTTAAATAAAGGTGTTTTTTTTTTTTTTTTTTTTTAAATCAGAGAATTAATCTAGTACTGAAAGCATAGGCTACAGCTAGCTAGCACTGCAGTGAATAAAATGTGGTGAGTAGTTGACTCAAAGAGAAAGACAATAGTTGAACAGTTTTCAAAATATAAATTTCTTCCAAAATGAAGGAGAAGGAAGAGCGAAATAGAGAGGTTTCGTATTTATTTTTCACTTTCAGTTTCACTTACTTAGCTAGTAAATGCAGCTAGCTAGTTTAGCCTACTGAAATATTCTGCTCAAACAGAGAGATGCTATGTTAACTAGCCGGCTATGACTTTCCAACACAACACTGGGACGCTTCCAAGTCAAGGTAAGCTTTTGGTATTACAAATGTATTGCCACCGGGGCCCACAGGTGTAAATGCTTACTGACTGTACACTGTAACGTTACTGCATGATTGTAGCAGGTTTACTAACGCGTTAGTTCCATTAGCTGTGCTGAGTATGACAATACTTTAGCTAATATGGTGACAACGATGTAGGCTGTGTGTAGCAGTTTTGGCTTTGAAAGGTTTTTTCACCTGGTCACATACAGCTGATGTGTTGTGCACTGAAGTCCACAAGCGAAGGGTTTGAGGTGAGAGGAGGAGAGCGCAGAGATGTGACAAGGAATACAAAGTGACTGCTATGAAAGTTAACTGTGTTTACGTGTGATTAGAGGTGTATTCATTCCGCCGATTCTGTTGAAAAAAGTTTCTTAAACGGAAGCAAATAGAACAAAACGGGGATAAACATACCTAAATTTGTCCAATAGAAACTCATGTTTGCAACTGTTGGACTAATGATTACATCCTATGTCAGCTAGATGCAGGCAAGAGCGTTGAAGGGGGTATTGAATGTCACTGTCTGTCCATGTGTCACTGTCTGTGACCTCACATTTGTCTCTCAACCTGTGTGCATCTATATTGTAAACTTTCATTCGTAGGCTAGGTTGTAGCAACCTAATGATAGGTATAGGAAAAATGTTAGTATCATGTAGTAGCCTAAACCTATTGCTGTTACATTGAACAGGGTGAATGGAATATGAATGAGAGTCATCCAATATGCTGTAATACAAATAAGGCCATGCTCATGAAAGAAAATCGTCCTCCCTCACCTTAAATGTACTGACCGCCACTGATTTACAGTCAACTATAATATAAATACTGAAGGAAAATAAAAACTATATTATATACTACAGTAATTAATATTGTGTTTTTGTGGATTGTAGTATTCTATACTGTAGTATTTACTGTAGTGTTATTGCAGACGGTAGTATATATACTGTAGTATTTACTATATTGTTATGGCAGACTGTAGTATACTGTAGTATTTACTATAGTGTTTTTGTTTTATTATCTTTGACATAGAAGTGGAGTCTTTCTCCTACTGGAGAAATACTAATACTTTTCCATAACCTGTAGGTAGGAAGGACTTGGGTCTGAACGGATATTTCAGAACTTCTGCTCTTTCTATAACCTCTACGGAACACAATATGGTCTATACTTGGCATGTATGGTTCTCACTTGTGGGTGGCACAAATTAGGATATGGGGAGAGGAATGGGCAGGGTACATAAAAATTAAATACTGCAGTATTTACTATAGTTAAAAAAGTGTAGTGTTTTTGTGGAATGTAGTGTTTTTGCGGACATTACAGTAGTATTTACTATAGTATTCTACCATATACTACAACATTCTATAGTAAGTACTACACGTCAGAGGGATACTGCAGTGTTTAGTATAGTATTGTACAGTATACTACAATTTTGACGCCCCCCTTGGGTTGTGCCGTGGTGGAGATCTTTGTGGGCTATACTCGGCCTTGTCTCAGGATGGTAAGTTGGTGGTTGAAGATATCCCTCTAGTGGTGTGGGGGCTGTGCTTTGGCAAAGTGGGTGGGGTTATATCCTGCCTGTTTGGCCCTGTCCGGGGGTATCATCGGATGGGGCCACAGTGTCTCCTGACCCCTCCTGTCTCAGCCTCCAGTATTTATGCTGCAGTAGTTTATGTGTCGGGGGGGCCTGTCTTATCCGGTGTTCTGTGTGAATTTAAGTATGCTCTCTCTAATTCTCTTTTTCTCTCTTTCTCTCTCTCGGGGGACCTGAGGCCTAGGACCATGCCTCAGGACTACCCGGCATGATGACTCCTTGCTGTCCCCAGTCCACCTGGCCGTGCTGCTGCTCCAGTTTCAACTGTTCTGCCTGCGGCTATGGAACCCTGACCTGTTCACCGGACGTGCTACCTGTCCCAGACCTGCTGTTTTCAACTCTCTAGAGACAGCAGGAGCGGTAGAGATACTCTCAATGATCGGCTATGAAAAGCCAACTGACATTTACTCCTGAGGTGCTGACTTGTTGCACCCTCGACAACTACTGTGATTATTATTATTTGACCATGCTGGTCATTTATGAACATTTGAACATCTTGGCCATGTTCTGTTATAATCTCCACCCGGCACAGCCAGAAGAGGCCTGGCCACCCCTCATAGCCTGGTTCCTCTCTAGGTTTCTTCCTAGGTTTTGGCCTTTCTAGGAAGTTTTTCCTAGCCACTGTGCTTCTACACCTGCATTGCTTGCTGTTTGGGGTTTTAGGCTGGGTTTCTGTACAGCACTTTGAGATATCAGCTGATGTAAGAAGGGCTTTATAAATACATTTGATTTGATTTGATGACTACATAATTCCATAGTAAGCACTGTAGTATTCTATATTAAACTGTTGTATTTTTCCATGTGGGTAGACACACCATTGAAAGGCAAGTATATTGTTTGGTAATATTCACAGAGACACCGTTGAAAAGCAAAGATATTATTTGGTGAAACTCTCCTTGAATTGTTCAAAGTTTCACTATGTTCCGTTAGTTCTGTGGTACAAACCTTTCAATGAGGTGAATGCATTTGGCACTGGCAGTGTAACTTACTATAACGTATAGTGATCATGAAATAACATTCAACAATATAATTTTCACTATTGACACTAACAATACACCCTGTTGACAACTTTCAACCAAACACTGTATGGAATAAAAATATATTAGAGGAATAATAATGTGTCAGAGGCTCACTGATCTCTCTGTTATTAGAAAACAGCTGTGTGTGTATGTGTGTATGTGTTTGTTTATGTGTGTTTCCTTGGTTGTGACAGAGACAAACTAAGGGCAGGAACTGAGCTCTGAACGTACAGCATCTCATCTCATCAGCATGCAGAGATGCCTTAACATTACCATAGCAATGGTGGAGAACATTAGAGGTGAAAACTGTGAGGTATTTGGCAGCAGATTGATACTCAGTGCCCAATTACAACCATTCAGCTGCATTCTCCTTTACTCAGGGGATTTCACATCTCACAGGCCTCTGCTCCTATCAATATCTTCAAACTGTCAGCAGTCAGACTCAGAGAGTGTTTGTGTGTGTAAAAGTGTGTGAGTGTTTGTGTGTTTGCATGCGTGTGTGTGTCAGGAGGTGCAGCTCAGCTCAGTACTAATGTGGACAGAGACAGATCCAGCCAGAATCCTTTACTCCTCAGCCTCAACTACACGAAGAAAATACTATAGTATACTATGGTATAAATACTATATAATTCACTGTAGTGTTTTTCCTGAGTTTACTGTAGTATTCAATGTAGTGTTTTTGTGGACTTTAGTCAGACCTTTTGATATGAGACTCAAAATTGAGCTCAGGTGCATCCTGTTTCCATTGATCATCCTTGAGAAGTTTCTACAACAATCTATGCCTGCTCACCGGGGACACCGTGCGCCTCACGGCATAACATGGTGCCTGCCTGGTCCCTCTCTCTCCACGGTAAGCATGGGGAGCTGGCTCAGGTCTGCTACTTGACTTAACCACACTCCCCGAGAAATTTTTGGGGCTGCCTCTCTGGCTTCCAGCCGCGCTTTCGTGCTGCTTCCTCATACCGCCGCCTCTCCGCTTTCGCTGCCTCCAGCTCAGCCTTGGGGCGGCGATATTCTCCAGCCTGTGCCCAGGGTCCCTTGCCGTCCAGAATCTCCTCCCAGGTCCAGGAGTCCTGCGATCACTGCTGCTGCTGCTGCTGCCCATTACCACGCTGCTTGGTCCTTTTGTGGGTGATTCTGTAACGATCTTTGTCAGGCGAAAGAGAGGAGGACCAAGATGCAGCGTAGTGAGTATTCATTTTAATACGAATCCTTAAACAACGAACAAAAACAATAAACCGACAAACGAGCGAAAACGTAACAGTCCCGTATAGTGAACACAAAACACAGGAACACAGGAACAGGAACAATCACCCACAACCCACAATACAAAACAGGCTACCTAAATATGGTTCCCAATCAGAGACAACGACTAACACCTGCCTCTGATTGAGAACCATATTAGGCCAAACACATAGAAATAGACAAACTAGACATACAACATAGAATGCCCACTCAGATCACACCCTGACCAAACAAAACATAGAAACATACAAACCAAACTATGGTCAGGGCGTGACAACTACACTGTAGTATTTACTGTATTGTTTTTGCAGACTCTACTACACTGTAGTATTTGCTGTATTGTTTTTGCAGACTGTACTACACTAGTATTTACTGTATTGTTTTTGCAGACTCTACTATACTGTAGTATTTACTGTATTGTTTTTGCAGACTCTACTACACTGTAGTATTTACTGTATTGTTTTTGCAGACTGTACTACACTGTAGTATTTACTGTATTGTTTTTGCAGACTACTACACTGTAGTATTTACTGTATTGTTTTTGCAGACTCTACTACACTGTAGTATTTACTGTATTGTTTTTGCAGACTGTACTAAATGGTAGTGTTTTTGCAGACTACTAAATGGTAGTGTTTTTGCAGACTCTACTACACTGTAGTATTTACTGTATTGTACTAAATGGTAGTGTTTTTGCAGACTGTACTAAATGGTAGTGTTTTTGCAGACTGTACTAAATGGTAGTGTTTTTGCAGACTGTACTAAATGGTAGTGTTTTTGCAGACTGTACTAAATGGTAGTGTTTTTGCAGACTGTACTAAATGGTAGTGTTTTTGCAGACTGTACTAAATGGTAGTGTTTTTGCAGACTGTACTAAATGGTAGTGGTTTTGCAGACTGTACTAAATGGCAGTGTTTTTGCAGACTGTACTAAATGGTTGTGTTTTTGCAGACTGTACTAAATGGTAGTGTTTTTGCAGACTGTACTAAATGGTAGTGTTTTTGCAGACTGTACTAAATGGTAGTGTTATTGCAGACTGTACTAAATGGTAGTGGTTTTGCGGACAGAACTGTAGTATTTACTATAGTGTTTTTGTTTTATTATCTTTGACATGGAAGTGGTGGCTTTCTCTTTCAGGAAACCTAACCTAGAATTCCATAGTAAGTAAGGGAGAGAGATTGATAGAGAGTGAGAGGGAGGGGTTGTCCAGTCTGTTTTCACAGTCTTGCTATGATCAGCAACCATCAGAAAGAGGGAAAAAAAGTTGACACTATTCTAGTGGAAGGGAGGACAGTAGCAGGTGACCCGACTGTGGTTGGTGACTACTATGATTTCCCATTGTAGTCAATTCAACTGCAGCAATTTATAGATTTGGCGAGAGAGAAAGAGTGTGTGTGATTCTACCCATAGGACAGAGCAGATGGATGGAAATAGGTTTTACATATGGAGAGAACTGGGGAGGTTTCAGTCTTCTGACTGTGTCCGTTCCAACCATAGAGATACATTTAATTACTGCACCCAATAAAAGGCTGGAGTGACACCAGCACCGGAGTGGAAAAGCCCTATGTGCATGTCTTCTATTTTATGTTGTGGCCCCAACCCTGCCCTGAGGGAGTACATACTGAATTACTATAACAGGAATATAATTGTATTTCCAGGGGGAAAACCTCTTCTTCATTTCATTTCAGTTCTAATCTACCCTACCAATCAGCCCACTAGTAAAATATGATAAGACTTGATTTGCCTTTTCCCTCTGTAGTTCACCATACTATACGCTCCTGTCCTGTCCAGGCCAGTGTCATTATTTCCACACCGGTCCTGTTCCCAAGTGCATGCTGACCGTTCCCTCTGTAAAGTACTGCTTTGATTATACTGCTGTGTTTTGAACATGCTCTCATCTCATCGTGTGTGTGTGTGTGTGTGTGTGTGTGTGTGTGTGTGTGTGTGTGTGTGTGTGTGTGTGTGTGTGTGTGTGTTTGTGTGAATGTGTCTACGTGATGTACGTATATGTGCATGTGTGCGTGTGAGTGTGTGTGTTTGTGTGTGTGTGTGTGCTGTAAGCATGCTCTCATCTTCTCCCTCGTTAGTTAATCCACCATGCTATAATGTTGTAATGGACCATCTATCCACCACTATCCGCCTCACCAGCCCCTTTTCTCCCCGCAGACATTTTGAATTCTGAAGATGTTTACCCAAACCAGCGGGGTGGTATCTTTCAAGTTACGATCATGCTGTAAGGTATCTATTAAAATCCAAGTCTTTAGGGCCTAACTCCCCCCTCTCTGTTAAACCACCAAATAACAATGAAAAGAAGAACAATCATTCTGGCTTGGCTGAGAAGAAAAGATAAATGATTGGTTCACCAGGGACCTGCATAACCTGTTGCTGTTCCCCTCAACATCTCAGTAAAGAACTGATAAGTGTGTCCCACTAGACAACAGGTCAATATCAGAAACAGACAACCAGCCCAACCACCACCCCTGGGCAATTTGACCAAATTGACCTAGAAACAGAGTTAGCGAGCGGTAAGTAAAAATAAACTTTTGCCTGCATGACTGCATGAAGCTTGTGACCATGGCTACATCAGTTGTACTCTTTGTATACTGTAAGATAATGATGGAATGTCTTAAACGTGTTACTCCCAAATAATTAGAGGACGTGATCCCACAAGAAGCATATTCTAAATAGCACAAAACCCCACCGGATAATGCCACTAGCCAATTTGGTGCGAGCTTAAGATATGGTAATTTTGGCATTTAGACCAATCTTTCTGTGGGCCCATATCCTCAATCATTTGAGCTAGCTTGGCTATCCAAAGCCACAGAGGACTCTAGCTCTGAAAACTGACACCAGGACTATTCTTCTGCCTCAAATAAACACTACATTTAATTTGTTAAGGAATTTTACATTCTGAATGGGCCATTCCCTGAGAGAGCGAGACTTAGAAAATATTTTCCACATTCTTTTAAAGCCAACTGCAATATCCCAAATACAAACATGTGTAAATTACACAAACAACAGGATATTCGGGCTTATTGGCAGATATGTGAGTCTGTATTTTATATAGCGTTGGTTGAGACTTAGTGCAGCACATGTGTTGGCCATTAGGGGAGAGACAAGGTCCGGTTGAGGTTGTTCTCTGGGGAGTAAAATCATGACTTCACTATCTTTATACGGGATTAGAGAGTTGGAGAGCTGGAGCTGGGGAGGGAGGAGGGTTTGAGTACTGTTGGGTCCAGTTCTAGCCAGCCACAACTGCTGGGTTCAAATAGTGTTTGTTTTCTTTTGAATACTTTAAGCACTACACGCTTGGTCTCAAATGGACAGTGTGGTTTGCACTTTTGGGACTATTCCATTGGTTCCATTGCACCAGATGAGCTCGGTCAAGCACAGCTGAAGTATTTAAAAGAAACAAATACTATTTGCACCCAGGTTGGATTGGTTGGCGTGCTGCATGTTCTATAGTTCCACTTCCAGCCCTGGAGGAGTCCGGCTGTGTGTCAGGACATTATGAGAATCCCTCTGGTTCTCTTTCTGGGGTCTGAGAGGTTATGTTTCAGCCCCAAACAACAGGGAGGGAGAGACACAGAGGATCAGATTCACAGTGAAGCTTATGATTGAGGAAGTTGCCGCTGATTCCCAATGGCAAAACAGCCTACAGGATTAGGGGATGTAACAAACCCAAGCATCTCATACATTTGGCTCCTTTACTGTGGGCCCCATTTTCTAAACACAACCAAGTCAATGTCACTTTAGTTTTTGGGGTATTTTGGCTGTTTACGTAAAGGCGGATGGCTTGTACAACTGACTAGGTATCCCCCTTTCCCCTTCCTTGGCTGAAAGGTATATGTATACAATTCCCAATGAGCATTCACAGTGATACCTCAAAGGACCAGGATCTCAGACACACTAGAAAATGTGAGTATTTTGTAATCCAATCCATACAGTTTAATGCTGCTAGTCTTATTGACTAGTCTTCAGTATCCCTATCCATAACTAATTCATAACTAATGCAGTTCTTTGGATCGTGTGACAGCTAACGCATACTGGAAACATTAAATCCCCAGTGTTTCCCCTACATTCATTTTGCAGCGGCGAGCCACCGCTACTAAATCGTTGCTGCCACTCCAAAAAATATAATACATATTGTAACGTTCGTCTTGTGGTGCATGAACGGACCAAGGCGCAGCGGGTGATGAATACATAACGATTTATTTAAATGACAGACGAAACACGAAAACACTAGAACAAACTACAAAACAATAAACGAAGGCAACAGACCTGAAACAAACAAACTTACATATAGACGAAGAACGCACGAACAGGAACAGACTACCTAAAACGAACGAACAAACGAAACAGTCCCATGTGGTATACACTGACACAGGAACAATCACCCACAAACAAACAGTGAGAACAACCTACCTTAATATGGCTCTCAATCAGAGGAAACGTCAAACACCTGACCTCTAATTGAGAACCATACCAGGCAAACCATTAACCCAACATAGAAAACACATAACATAGACTACCCACCCCAACTCACGCCCTGACCAACTAAACACATACCAAACAACAGAAAACAGGTCAGGAACGTGACACATATGTTTTTAATTATAAAAATAATACAAAATAATTAGGGATGTAAAAACGTTTCAGTGTAAACATAAAAGACTAAAACCAGATATAAAGTATGAAGACAAAATAATGGGCCTATATATATATATATATATATATATATATATATATATTACATATTACCAGTCTGTTAAACCTCTCTTTCGTATTGTCCGAGATCCCTAAAGATTGGAAACCTGCAGCGGTCATCCCCATCTTCAAAGGGGGAGACACTCTAGACCCAAACTGTTATAGACCTATATCCATCCTGCCCTGCCTTTCTAAAGTTTTTTAGAAAGCCAAGTTAATAATCAGATCACTCGCCATTTCGAATCCCACCATACCATCTCCGCTGTGCAATCCCGTTTCCAAGCTGGTCACCTCAGCCACGCTCAAGGTACTAAACGATAGCATAACCACCATCGATAAAAGACAGTACTGTGCAGCCGTCTTCATCGACCTGGCCAAGGCTTTCGACTCTGTCAATCACCGTATTCTTATCGGCAGACTCAACAGCCTTGGTTTCTCAAATGACTGCCTCGCCTGGTTCACCAACTAATTCTCAGACAGAGTTCAGTGTGTCAAATCGGAGGGCCTGTTGTCCGGACCTCTGGCAGTCTCTATGGGGGTACCACAGGGTTAAATTCTCGGGCCGACTCTTTTCTCTGTATATATCAACGATGTCGCTCTTGCTGCTGGTGATTCCCTGATCTACCTCTATGCAGACGACACCATTCTGTAAACATCTGGCCCTTCTTTGGACACTGTGTTAACAAACCTCCAGACGATCTTCAATGCCATACAACTCTCCTTCCGTGGCCTCCAACTGCTCTTAAATGCAAGTAAAACTAAATGCATGCTCTTCAACCGATCGCTGCCCGCACCCGCCCGCCTGTCCAGCATCACTACTCTGGACGGTTCTGACTTAGAATATGTGGACAACTACAAATACCTAGGTGTCTGGCTAGACTGTAAACTCTCCTTCCAGACTCATATTAAACATCTCCAATCCAAAAATAAATCTAGAATCGCCGTTCCTATTTCGCAACCACGCATCCTTCACTCACGCCGCCAAACATACCCTCGTAAAACTGACTATCCTACCAATCCTCGACTTCGGCGATGTCATTTACAAAATAGTTTCCAATACTCTACTCAGCAAACTGGATGCAGTGTATCACAGTGCCATCCGTTTTGTCACCAAAGCCCCTTATACCACCCACTACTGCGACCTGTATGCTCTAGTCGGCTGGCCCTCGCTACATATTCGTCGCCAGACCCACTGGCTCCAGGTCATCTATAAGTCTATGCCAGGTAAAGCTCCGCCTTATCTCAGCTCACTGGTCACGATAACAACACCCACCCGTAGCACGCGCTCCAGCAGGTTTATCTCACTGGTCATCCCCAAAGCCAACACCTCCTTTGGCCGCCTTTCCTTTCAGTTCTCTGCTGCCAATGACTGGAACAAATTTCAAAAATCGCTGAAGCTGGAGACTTATATTTCCCTCACTAACTTTAAACATCAGCTATCTGAGCAGCTAACTGGTCGCTGCAGCTGGACATAGCTCATCTGTAAATAGCCCACCCAATATACCTACCTCATCCCCATATTGTTTTTATTTACTTTTCTGCTCTTTTGCAAACCAGTATTTCTACTTGCACATCATAATCTGCTCATCTATAACTCCAGTGTTAATTTGCTAAATTGTAATTACTCCGCTACTATGGCCTATTTATTGCCTTACCTCCTCACGCCATTTGCACACACTGTATATAGACTTTCATTTTTTCTATTGTGTTATTGACTGTACACTTGTTTATTCCATGTGTAACTCTGTGTTGTTGTTTGTGTCGCACTGCTTTGCTTCATCTTGGCCAGATCGCAGTTGTAAATGAGAACTTGTTCTCAACTAGCCTACCTGGTTAAATAAAGGTGAAATAAAAAAATATATATAAAAATCTATATATATTTTTTTTGCATGTTTTGAAACCCATTTTGCATGTTTTGCCATGCAAAATGTATAGAATTGCAGGAAATATGCTTAAAAATTCACATTTTCTCTCAGCCCCGTGACAAAATGTGTAGAATTGCAGGAAACTAGCTTTAAAACTATAAAATGATTTCTCTGCCCAGGGGCAAAATGTGTAGAATTGCAGGAAACTAGCTTTAAAACTATAAAATGACTTCTCTGCCCGAGGGCAAAATGTGTAGAAATGCAGGAAATTAGCTTTTAAAAAAGCAAAATATTTTCTCTGTGATCAATAGGAGGGCTTCTACCATATCCCCCACACTAACTGGATCCCTTTACCATAATTGAGAACACTTTACAGGAGTTGATCAGGTTCCAGGCTAGTTTTCCTTTTACATTATAACATAAGATGTTTGTTTGTATAGGAGAAGGGAAAAGGAATATAGGATTATCGATATCTTTGAAAAATTGAAATGACTAAAAACCTCTCCTTGACTTATATATTTTATTATCTTTAGGCATCCTGCTTCCTGCATCCTTTATCCAATAAACTCTACAGTGTACGGAGGGTCATTAGGTTAAAAAAAATGACATGTGAGCTCATTCAGGGACTAACTAGCTCTTCTGGGGTTACAGGGTTATAGAGTGTATCATATCATATTCTCCTCTCCTTGCCATCTTTATGCCTTGACAAGCTGTCCTATATCTGCTCTAGTATGAGGTTGGATTTTCACATTAAAGAGGTTGAACGGGATCTTAAGCACTTACACATTTGTAACATATTGTAGAAATTGGAATTTGTAAGATATCATACGAATGAATTGCAGAAGAAAAACGAAAATGGATTACGTTGTACACAATCTTCAGGGACCCGCTTTGCATTATGAGCACTACTTTCAAAACTACAGGCTGTGATTATACAAAACCTTAATAACACAGCTTTAAATAATGTAGTGGTCCCTATTTTCAGGTTATTTAGACTCAGAATCCAGACAGCATCAATCCATCCAGAGTCAGCATCCCACATTGATTCAAAACAAGACTTAACCATGCACTGTATAGTACTATCCTCTCGCTATACAGTCTGAGGTTGAAAGCTGGCATGTCAGTTAGATAAGAAACCCAGAGCATACTCTGTTCTTCTATTTGACAAGGTCAGACAAGGATCTCTTTAAGTCATATTTCCATACTCCATTGAGAGGCAAACACATACAATTGGCATTAGTAGGTTCTGTTGACAGGAACCTAACAGCACAGTGCAGTGCTTCTCCCCACTCTGCAGTGCTCTGCCTGTAATTATACAGAACTTGAAAATCCTCCAACTTGGATATTAGCGTGTGTGTGAGAGAGAACCAGGCTTGTAAGACCTCTCAGCCTGCTAATGAGAAGACATGGGGATACAGTATGATAGTTTTTTAAATTTTTAAATTAAACTCAGCAACACAGAGCTAGCAACATCCTAATCCACCCATCTATCCATCGTCAGCTAACAGCAGCGAGCAGCAGGGATGTTGATCTAACTCTGCTATCTACAGTATGTATCTCTCCTGTGGCGAGCCTGTCACAGACCTGGGCCGGGCTCATCTCTCACTGTCTGGTTTACCTAACCAAAGCCATGTAAACACAGTCCCTATCACGTTGAGCAAAGATGGCTGAGACAACAGCAGATGAAGGGAGGCTTATTCTGTCAGAGGGTTGTGTTTCTGCAAAGTTACAGGTTTAGAGAATACTGTATTAGATCATTCTAAGATTGTCAGAATCAGCTAATATGGTTGTTCCAAAGATCGAAGTGTGTTTGTATTTCAGCTTAACATACAGACAAACACTCCCAGAGAGAACAGAGGGAGACAGATATTACCATTTAAATTTTTTATTTAACCTTTATTTAATTATTAACTAGGCAAGTCAGTTAAGAACAAATTCTCAGTTACGATGACGGCCTAGGAACAGTGGGTTAACTGCCTTGTTCAGGGGCAGAACGACAGATGTTTACCTTGTCAGCTCGAGGATTCGATCCAGCATCCTTTCGGTTACTGGCCCAACGCTCTAACCACTAGGCTACCTGCCGCCCCAAAACAATGAGAGATATAGAATCACTGTGCATCAATCTATTCATCCAGCCCCGGTGTAGATGGCTTGTGCCCAGAGACAGTGCTTGCTGGGCAGGGGGTGAGAGATAGGACCAAAGTCAACATGGTCCCTGTGCTGTGCCCTGATACCAGATCTTTGTTGCCATCTGCTGCCGTGCTTCAGTGCTCCAGAGCACCAGAACAGAGCAGCATTACATTCCTCCAGGATGTTTGCGTTCCTCTCCTCTCTCTCTTCCGTTTGTTTCTGGTTTTCTTTGTTTCAGTCAGTCTGGCCCTCAGGCATGGCAGAAGTGGCCCAGCTCCGCCAAACACTGTTTTGATTGATCCAGCCCAGCAGCCATCGGCCCCTGAAGACACAGAAGAGTGAATTAATCACAATGGTAAAAAATAAACACTAACAAGCCATGTTCCATTGTTCCACTGTTGTGGGGGATGAATGTACAACGTTCGCTGCCTCCCGGGTCAGACCCAGTGAGGGGACATGGCCCCCTTGTGGGGTTGGGGAGGGTAGGGGGGAGTGCTCTGCGTCTCTCTCTGATCGTCCTCTATTCAGTCTTCTGGTCAACGCTCATCAGAACATGAAGTTGCAGCCTGGCATATCCGGCATCCAACTCTCCTCCAAGCCCTCCTGTGTAGGATCATCCAATAAACTCTACAGTGTATGGAGGGTCATTAGGTTAAATAAAAGATATGTGAGCTCATTCAGGGACTAACTAGCTCTTCTGGGGTTATAGAGTGTAGCATATCATATTCTCCTCTCCTTGCCATCTTTATGCCTTGACAAGCTGTCCTATATCTGCTCTAGTATGCGGTTGGATTTTCACATTAAAGAGGTTGAATGGGATCTTAAGTAACATATTGTACAAATTGGAATTTGTAAGATATAGAGAGGGAGTGAAAGAAAGGGAGAGAGAAAAAGAGAGACAAAAGATAGTCAGGGAGAAAAGGAGAGAGAGAGAAAAGGAGGAAGAGGGAGGGAGGTTGACAGATGCACGTTGCTTGTTCGTGTTGCAACCTTCACCTCATACACGGCTGTAGTCTAATCCTAATGTAACTGGGAGGTGGAGGGATTCAGTGTTACAATGTTACACATGGTTGGAAGGTGTGATGTCATGTCAACAGGAAGCAAGACAGATGTTCTGGAGGTTCCATGCCAGCTGTTCCCATCTCAACTTCACGTATTCAGGCTTTAAACACACAATTTAAATATATACTTCAGCAATAGTCAACACAATCAATTATTCATTATTGTATTTATAAACTTTACATTTATAAATAAATGTTTTGTAAATGTTTTTTTCACCAATGTGCTGGAACAAAACTCAGGGTCCAGACTTGTAGGATTAAGGGTGATTGTTCCTTCAATTTCTATATATGTTCTATTCTTCTGTCTTGAGTACAAACACGTGATGTTGAATATTGTTGTGAAGTATTGGGCTGCTGTTTCAAGTGTTAAGCATGTGAAAGACAAAGCTGAGCCATTAACCATTAGGCTACCTGCCGCCCCAACCTTCCTCTCTCTCCGATGGATGTCCATAATGGCAGACTGCAAGGAGAAAGTTTTTGAAATAATATGAAAATGGATTCAATATGTATTTAATATGAAAGTAATGTCTATAATATGTTCAACATGATATCAGTTTTCAGTGAAACGTTCACAATAAAACAACATGGCAAGTATACGGACTTATATATACGGTTCCAAACTACACATGAACCAAACTCTCTGCCCCAATGGCGCCAACCATGCAGTCTGCTGTCTACTAATACTGTACACCTACACATTAACCACACCCTGTACCACATCTAAAGTGCCAAACGGTCATAGATCCCTAACTGTTCAATGTGTGGTCATGAGTAAATGGTGTTCATTCTGGTCATTACCATGATTAATGGTAATAGATGCCTAACTGCTTAATGTGTGGCCATGAACACACAGGTTTCTGTAGTGGTCAGACACACACCATTGATCCCTCAGCAGCGTTTCACACCACACACAAAGAGTTAGCAAATACACAGAGGCCAAAGAAAAATATTGTGGTCCAAAGACAACATCTTGTGCTGAGAGCCGTCTCACAGCATCGGTTCCCCAAAAAATAATCTGGAAAAATTATTATTCTGTACCTGGAATGTTTCAATACGGAATTCTCCTAGAACAACAGTTTGCCGTGATCCCCAGTCAGTGTGTGTGTGTGTGTGTGTGTGTGTGTGTGTGTGTGTGTGTGTGTGTGAGAGAGAGAGAGAGAGAGAGAGAGAGAGAGAGAGAGAGAGAGAGAGAGAGAGAGAGAGAGAGAGAGAGAGAGAGAGAGAGAGAGAGAGAGAGAGAGAGAGAGAGAGAGAGAAATAATGGGAGGGGAGAGAGAGTGAGAGAGAGTGGAGAGTGAGAGTGGAGAGTGAGAGAGTGGAGACAAGTCATGCTCTCTGACAGCACAACCTCTGAGACTGAGGAGTGCTTCCCAGGGTTAAGACATGATGGGGGAAGGAGAGAGACAGAGTGGAGGAGGAGTGGAGGAGGGAAATAAGGGCAGAGGGAGAGGTGAAAGACAAATAGTAGGGGTGTCAGGGGGTAAACAAGCAAGGGAGCAGGTGGAGGAAAGACAGCGATGCAGTGCTGGCACGCAGTTGGCAGCTGGCAACCTGGTGATATGTGTCACACCATCAGAAAGACTTTCGAGGGGAGGGAGGGAGGAGGTGTGTGAATGTGTATGTATGTGTTTATGTGAGAGAGAGAGAGAGAGAGGGAGGGGAGAGGGAGAGAGACAGATACAGAGAGACAGATAGGGAGAGAATGGGGAATGAGAGAAAGCGCGAGAGTGTGAGAGAGAGGTCATGAAATGTACATTCCACAGTGCTCTGCTCTGGTGTCTAGGCAGACGGGCTGAGCTGAACGCTGCATCCCCTGACACACCTTTGAAGTCGGAGTTCAGCCTCTGCCTGCTCCTTAACACTGGAAAATCTCCCAGTCTTTCTCTGACACGTACACGCATGCACGCAAGCTTGCTGTCATGCACCTGCACCTGCACATTCACACACACACACACACACACACACACACACACACACACACACACACACACACACACACACACACACACACACACACACACACACACACACACACACACACACACACTAGACAGCACAACAACATTCACACTCTCTCATTATAGAGGCTTCAGTCTGACAGAGAGCTCTCTGAGCATACAGCAGAGATGAATACAGAGTTGAATATAGCTCAACACACTAGAAGATATAACTGACAGAGAGCTCTCTGAGCATACAGCAGAGATGAATACAGAGTTGAATATAGCTCAACACACTAGAAGATATAACTGACAGAGAGCTCTCTGAGCATACAGCAGAGATGAATACAGAGTTGAATATAGCTCAACACACTAGAAGATATAACTGACAGAGCCTGATAACACAAATACTACCCTATTCCTCTATGTTTCCACAAGACAGACAGACCATCTTGGTAAATGGCATCTTATTGAATTAGAACAAAATAAAGTCAGCTTTATACCCGGGAAAAGGATAACGTAAGATTCCAGTCCCAATTTCAAATTGAGATTTCCAAATCGTAATTTTGTCTGAGTGGGCTGTGTAGGCTTTAGGATCCAAGACTGCCTCTAAGATGTTCTAGAATGCTCTTAGTCATGGAGTGTTTCTACTTCCATCAGTCGACCATCAGTGTCTGTGAAACAACAATGCAGTCAGATTTGAAGGCAGGCAGGCTGAGCTCTGAACTCTGTCCATGATGTAAGGAGTTAGTCCCAGCCGCCAACTGTCTGTGTTGGCTCCCAGGCTTAGTGCACAGCGGGAGGTGTGTGTTTTGGTTCAAAGCGAGAGGGCACGTTGTTTTGATATGGGAGTGTGTTTGTTTTTGCCTGATAGGGAGTGGAATCTGCACGTCTGCAGGCGTGTTTCAGGGCACCCAGAGCTCCTTGGAAGCCAAGCCAAGAAAGCATAGAGTGAGAGGGAGACTCCGGTGGAGGGGAGGAGATGGGAGGGGAGAGGAGGGGAGGGGAGAGAAGGGGGGATGCAGAGCGGGCCAAGTCTTGTTATTGACATCCAAAGAGCAAATTGTCAGTTTCTGGCAGTTCCACCATCTGAACTGGACAGACAGACTGACAGAGAGAAAGAGAGACGTGATGTTTCCTAGACTGACTGCTGTTGTGCTCTTTGTTTTAATACTCTCAGTCAGATCTTCTTTTTGAAACTCGACATTAATGCACCTACACACTGAGAACGCAGAGGCTATCCTCCTTCCAAGCCAGACTGTAGACTGTGGCCAATCTCCTAATGAACACAAGAAGATTTTCAGATATAAGCAATTCTTGGTAGGACAATAGATAGTAACATTTAACAAACATTTTATTGCTGAAAATCAACTATGTTTTCGTAGAATGCCTTCATCAGGGTATATCAATCTCGTTGGATTGGATTTGGATTTGTGATGAAGGCACCAAAACCCAAAGAATACCAAACACAAATAATATATTTATTTCTCATTATTTTTTATTCATTCAGTTCTTTCAATTAACTTGCATTTTATTGAAAGGCACATTGTTACCACACTGGTATTCTACGCATTCCATAATGAAACATTTTGGGAACTAGATGATGGTTTTATTTCACATTGTGCCAGTGTTTGTGGTGAGACTGTTCTAAGTGCTGGATGTTGATGTTGGATTGGCTGTTCTACTGTCGGCTACTTCACTGAATCACTCTCTTGGTGTGTGGCTTGAAACCGTATAGCTTGAGATGGATGACATTTTGGGGAAAATGTATCCTCAGTAGATGGTCAGAATTGGCATGCATGTCATTTAACTGCTGAGTATACGGTATGTTTAGCAAGGTGTTCTGTGTATAGCTGTATAGCACCAGAATCCCAGTCAGCGTATCTAACAGTGTTGGAATTAAATGCGAATCACTCTCTGTGGTATTCCAATGCATTTGATGTTAGAACCGCTTCTAATTATAATTCTGTTTAAGCAGGGAAAATCTTTGTCCCTGACACATCTTTCACATACTCTTTAGCTGCTTGTATAATTCACAGCATGCAAAGATGCACCACCACCATTCCTGCATCTCTCCCTCTACCTTAGAAAAACATACCTTCATTCATCTGCTTTCACTATTAATATATTCCCACCTTTAAGAGCCAAGCACCGCCTGTGGGATTCATCAACCAGGAATCAGCCTCCACACACACACACTCTCTCTCTCCTCTCCCTCCACGCTATGCTCAACGCTGGGCCCTGGGGCAGGATATCTATAATTCATCTTTTATCTGGCCCTCGCAGTCCCGCTCGCTGTTCCACACAGCCATCGCCCACTTCACAGGGCAACGCCGCCCGCCATACAGCAGCACCGCCCCTCTAATAGAAACCTCACAGGGCACCCTGATATTGATTGTACTCCAAGGTAAACAGCCTGGCTTGGATAATCAGCCGTTTGAGAAGTGAAACTCCATAGCTAGGCCCAGTGTTGGTCTCCCTGCCTACTGATGGCTGAGGAATAGACCGTGCCAATCTGGCACCAACTGCTTTACAGGGTCTCCAGCGCAGCAGGGAGCTTGACTCTAAACCATATCAAAGAAGAACATGTTAGTGGAAAGGGATCTGTGTACAGATAAACAGAAACCACACAGCAATGTTTGTGTGTGTGTGTGTGTGTGTGTGTGTGTGTGTGTGTGTGTGTGTGTGTGTGTGTGTGTGTGTGTGTGTGTGTGTGTGTGTGTGTGTGTGTGTGTGTGTGTGTGTGTGTGTGTGAGAGAGAGAAGAGAGTATGGAAAGTACTTTGTCCTATGTGTACGCCTATACATGTATTGTTTAGTTATACAGATATATTGATACACTATATATATATACAAAAGTATGTGGACACCCCTTAAAATGAGTGGATTCGGCTATTTCTGCCACACCCGTTGCTGACAGGTGTATACAATCGAGCACACAGCCATGCAATCTCCATAGACAAACATTAGCAGTAGAATGGCCTTACTGAAGAGCTCAGTGACTTTCGACGTAGCACCATCATAAGATGCCACCTTTCCTACAAGTCAGTTCGTAACATTTCTGCCCTGCAAGAGCTTCCCCGGTCAACTGTAAGTGCTGTTATTGTGAAGTGGAAACATCTAGGAGCAACAGCTCAGCCACACAAGCTCACAGAACAGGACCGCCGAGTGCTAAAGCGAGTAAAAATTGTCTGTCCTCGGTTGCAACACTCACTACTGAGTTACAAACTGTCTCTGAAAGCAACGTCAGCACAAGAACTGTTCGTCAGGAGCTTCATGAAATGGGTTTCCATGGCCAAGCAGCTGCACACGTGCCTAAGATCACCATGCGCAATGCCAAGCGTCGGCTGGAGTGGTGTAAATCTCGACGCCATTGGACTTTGGAACAGTCGAAACGTGTTCTCTGGAGGGATGAATTACGCTTCACCATTTGGCAGTCCGACGGGAGGATCTGGGTTTGGGCAGATGCCAGGAGAATGCTACCTGCCCGAATGCATAGTGCATAGTGGAGGAGGAATAATGGTCTGGGGCTGTTTTTCATGGTTCAGGCTAAGCCCCTTAGTTCCAGTGAAGGGAAATCTTAACGCTACAGCATACAATGACATTCTAGACAATTATGTGCTTCCATCTATGTGGCAACAGTTTGGGCAAGGCCCTTTCCTGTTTCAGTATGACAATGCCCCTGTGCACAAAGCAAAGTCCATACAGAAATGGTTTGTCGAGATTGGTGTGGAAGAACTTCACTGGCCTGCACAGAGCCCTGACCTCAACCCATCGAACACCTTTGGGATGAATTGGAACGCCAACTGCGAGCCAGGCCTAATCGCCCAACATCAGTGCTCGACCTCACAAATGCTCTTGTGGCTGAATGGAAGCAAGTCCTCGCAGAAATGTTTCAACATCTAGTGGAAAGCCTTCCCAGAAGAGTGGACGCTGTTATAGCAGCAAAGGGGGGACCAACTCCATATTAACACCCATGATTTTGGAATGAGATGTTTGACGAGCAGGTGTCCACATACTTTTGATAATGTAGTGTATCTGGATTCAAACACAATCATTAAAGGGGCAGTGCAGTCAAAATGTGATTTTCCTGTGATTTATATATATTTCCACAATATGAGGTTGGAACAATAGTGTGAAAATGTGAACATTATGATAATACCCTTTTAGTGTACGAGCTGCTTGAAAAGACTGCATGACACTTCAGCTTGATTTGCATGGGTGGAGTTTTGGCCTGCCTGGTAACATCACCAGGCAGTATAAGTTAGTAGACCAATAAAAAAAGAGAGTTCCAATTCCTCTCTGCCAATAATAGCTAGTTTTCAGGTTACATATCCCTCCCTTTAGACTTCTCCAATAAGGTCCCTCACTCAGACCACTCCCAGACAGTCATAGTAAAACAAATTTGCATGAGAAATATCTTTTCGCTAAGAAGCTTTTTTTTTAACCATTTTAATTGAAAATAACCACAGTAAGGTACTATTTACCCAGAAATGATTTCATATTGGAAAAAAAATGTCTGCTTGCATTGGACCTTTAAAAGAGTGAGAAAAACAAACTGATTGAATTGTAACACCATGCGAGTTTGGTTTTGGAGTGCCCTGTTAATGTCAACAGTCATCCATTGTGTCTCACTCTGGCTCCTGCTTATCACTATTTGGCTGTGGTCGATGTGTCTCTGACAAACTGCTACTTCTCCCTCTGGTTCTCATCAACACGCTGGAACCACAGGGACGATCAAAGAGGAGTTAAACTGACCAAGAGCAGTGCTCTCTCTCTATGTTCTCTCCACATCACCAGAGTCACGCTAAATATGAATGTGTCCCTGTGAGGATGAATGAGGAGTGAGGAAGAAGGATACAAGAATACATTTAGAATGTTAAAAAACAGGGAATACTGTAGTTGTAACGATCGTCGTCCTCGTCTGATGAGGAATAGGAAAGATCAGACCAAACTGCAGCGTGGTACGTGTCCATGTTAAAATTATTACAACTGAACACTGAATACAAAATAACAAAAAGTGAAACAACGAAAATCGAAACAGTCCTATCAGGTGACACAACACAAAACAGGAAACAACTACCCACAAACACAGGTGGGAACAGGCTACCTAAGTATGGTTCTCAATCAAAGACAACGATAGACAGCTGCCTCTGATTGGGAACCATACCAGGCCAAACACAGAAATACAAAACATAGAACAAAACATAGAATGCCCACCCCAACTCACGCCCTGACCAAACCAAAATAGAGACAATAAAAAGGAACTACGGTCAGGGCGTGACAGTAGTGGCCTCTCTCTATGTCCTCTAAAGACATATTCTCTATGGCCCTGATCACTGTCACAGGGATGGAGTATTTAGAAAGGCGTACGAAAATTAACAGATTTTATCTGCCAGAGTACAGTACACACTAACGTACCTCTTCCTGTACTTGTGAAGTAGTAGGACATTTTCATAAACAATGTCAAAGAACAATAGAACAATAGCAAAGTAGAGTATTTTCCTTATAAAAATAATACTATATTCAATGATTGTATGGATGACTCTTAGCTGAACTTTCTTTGTTGTATGACTGTAGAGAACAGAGGTTATACCTTTGACTGCACCTTTACAGTGAACCTGACTGTGGGGCTGATTGTGAGGTACTGTAGTTCAGAAGCCATGACCTTATGTAGGCTAAATCAGTTTCCGCTGCCCCGTTTGGGGGGGGCGGGGGCGTTTTAACCTCTGCCAGATCAGTTTGGCACCCAGAAAAGACACTCACCACGCTATTTCTCTCTCGCCCCTCTCTTTCTGTCTCCCTCCGCCCTCTCTCCCCTTCTCTCTCCTCAGTGCAGTGAAGGTCAGTAGGATTAGCAGCACATACCTTTCAGCTCTCTGAGGGGGTGGAAGTCATGGCCCTGCTGCTATTTCCAGTGCTATGCATCCCAGCCCAGCATAGCAGCCATTGTGACCTCGACAACTACTGTGATTATTATTATTTGACCACGCTGGTCATTTATGAACATTTGAACATCTTGGCCATGTTCTGTTATAATCTCCACCCGGCACAGCCAGAAGAGGACTGGCCACCCCTCATAGCCTGGTTCCTCTCTAGGTTTCTTCCTAGGTTTTGGCCTTTCTAGGAAGTTTTTCCTAGCCACCGTGCTTCTACACCTGCATTGCTTGCTGTTTGGGGTTTTAGGCTGGGTTTCTGTACAGCACTTTGAGATATCAGCTGATGTAAGAAGGGCTTTATAAATACATTTGATTTGATTTGATTTAATGACTACACAATTCCATAGTAAGCACTGTAGTATTCTATATTAAACTGTTGTATTTTTCCATGTGGGTAGACACACCATTGAAAGGCAAGTATATTGTTTGGTAATATTCACAGAGACACCGTTGAAAAGCAAAGATATTATTTGGTGAAACTCTCCTTGAATTGTTCAAAGTTTCACTATGTTCCGTTAGTTCTGTGGTACAAACCTTTCAATGAGGTGAATGCATTTGATTTGATTTGATTTGTTACACGGACAAGGAAGACAACACAACGTCATTCCATCCACAGTGGAACATGGACACGCAGATCTAGAACTGATCTACACATGTTCAACTCACATGACCTCAATGTGATTGACCTGATTAGAAACAGATAGTTACTGTAGGCCTGTCTGAGCACTATTAACACAAAATGTCTCTTTTTTCCCATTCCCTAGGTTGACTTCTCTGTCTCTTGTTTGACCATTTCTCAGCTCTAATGGAGATCTGCTCAATTCTCCAGACTGACACCCTTCTATTTAATGTCATGAATCTTGCCCTGGAGGCAGCTCTGCAGAGTGGGCACTAGCTGGCACAGCCACAAAGTAATACAATCTAACCTTAAATTAAGACCAAAAAGCACACATTTTTGTTTCCACACATTTTTACAATATAGCCAATTTTGACTTTGCAGAAATCGTTAAGTTCTGCCTCCAGGGCAAGATTCATAACAATAAAGGTCAACCTGCATAGAAGTCAGCTGTTAGACGTTAGACAGAACTGAACTGGGAAAAAAAGAGGGAAGATAAAGGAGGGGGTGGCTGGATGGATTTCACAACAATATCCTGAAAAATTACTTTGGCCTTTTTTATGAAATTGTATCTCCATATTGGTTTGTCCCTGGGAAAAACGCCAAAGACAAAAGGTCTTATTCAGCCATGTACAGTAAAGGGCTTTGTATAACGAGCTAGATCTGATTCTGTGGCTCTGAAGGGTCTAACTTTGTGTTTCTCTTGCCTGCAGCACGGACACTAGGAACAGTCAGATTGTGTCAGCAGTGGGTTACTAACTGTATAATATCAAGCCTCTAGAATGTCAGATATAGCAGTTGTGTTTGTATCAAACCCCAGATCTCCTCCTGCCCAGTGGGCTGTCACCACGGTGACCTCCACAATCACACTGACAACCAACACAACACACATGGCTCTGATAGACATGTAGCATAATGTATGTAGGCAAACACAAATCACTATTCACGTGGTGCTGGTCTGATAGAAAAATATTGTAGCAGTGAATTAGAGGGGCCTGCATAGTAAGTTTCTACAAAACATAGCTTTGAGTTCACTTCTGATTGACATGTATCACTGTATGCCATATCCTGTCTGTCCCAGGAATGACCTAGAACAACTCATGTCCTCAGTACAGGTCAGTCAGTCCCATAGATCAAGAACATTATGAAACACCTATAGTTCCCTTATTACAGCCCAGACAGGACATCTTCTCCTGTACATTACCAAGCCTGGAAACAGGAGAAGATCCAAACAAATCCAGAAGAACCAACCAGAATCAGTTTCATAAGAAAGGGATCCCCTGAGAGAGGTAACATTATGCTGCCATGTTGTATTAGATTTACTGCCATATAGAATATCACTACAGTCATGGAAGGTTCACAAGGAGGGTAAAGAGTTGAGTATTGCCCAAGGCATACTGGCTGTCTACCAAAGACATTGTGTTCACGTCTTTGGCGTCCTCTTGGGGATGAAAACCGCACACAGATACAGTAACTTACAAAATCAGAGGAATCTACAACTTTACATGGACGGTCACAGAAAAGACTGTTTATACTCAATCACAGTGGGCAGAGAATCAATAAATGTTACCTTTAAAGTCTCCAATCAACAGCAGCATACCGTTATTCTATAGCCACAACTTTTCAAATATAATATACCTCACTGAGATTTCATAAAGTTCTACCCTAGGACAGAGTGACCTATCCATGTGAAGTTGTCAGCCTACAGTGCTGGGGGTGGACAGACCATGGGTATTAGTCCTGATTAGGCCTGTAAGTGCCCACTAGCCTGGTTAAACTAGACTGAATGCCATGCTCGCTATTATTGTCTTTCATAATGACTGAGAGATCACATGTTGCATTGGAGCTTCTCTTATTTGACATTTTCTTCCTAGGAGGCCCCAGGTCAGGTTTCTGTGTTTACGTTAGCACGGCCCAGGCGTTAGGGTCGATCCTGGACTTGCTGATAAATACATATATACTTAACTAACTCAGTGGGAAAGGGATAAAGGTGGAGTTGGTGTGTGTGTATGTGTATGTGTATGTGTATGTGTATGTGTATGTGTTTGTGTGTGTGTGTGTGTGTGTGTGTGTGTGTGTGTGTGTGTGTGTGTGTGTGTGTGTGTGTGTGTGTGTGTGCGTGTGTGTGTGTGTAAGGGGATGAAGGTGGAGTTAAACATGCAGCTAAACACCTGGTTTCAAATCTTTCAAATACTTTGAGCGTTTGCTTGAGTCTGTTTGGAGTGCTAGGTAGGCGGGGTTTGCACATATGGGCCTTTTCTAATGGTTTCATCAAGCCAGGCAAGATCAATCAAGCACAGTGAAAGTATTTAAAATCATTTCAAAATCATATTTTTTTCATTGAAATGAAACCTGTGAGAAGCAAATGAATATTGTGCTATTTAAAATAAACACATTCTTTGTAGTTAGTGAGAATCAATGAGACGAATCTATTCTCACTAATTGTCCAAACCAAAGACAATCTCCCACGTAGATGGAAGATGGAAACGGTTAAGGCCAATCATGCCGTGTTGTTTTACTGCTGTCAAATGAGAATAAGTGTTTGTTTGAGAAAAGCTCCAGCATTATAAGAGGTCATAATAGGGTCATCAGAAAGAATATCATATGACTTCTTCTCATGAGGTACAGTGTGAAGAGACAGACAGTAGAGGTGGTGGACCAACCACATGCTTTTAAATTCCAAGGACAGAGCTACAACAAGGTCTCTCTCCATCTCTCCCTCCCTCCCTCCTCTCCATTTGGCCCATAATTCAGTGGTTCAGAGTCCAGCAGTAATTTTTGCCACCTGGGTTATCGTCATTAGTATTATTACCACTGGGGAGGGTTTGCTGCCACAGCAGAATCTACACACCTCCAAAATCCACATGCATATGAAACCGTTTGGGAGTGAATTATAGATTAGAAGCCAGTCTCCTACTGTGCGATGATTGCTAATTTAGCCTTCGTTGGCTGGGAACCCAATGCCATGAGTGCAGTTTGATACCACACATACTTGCACACAAATGCACGCTGTCACACAGGCACACATTTACATTACATTTTAGTCATTTAGCAGACGCTCTTATCCAGAGCAACTTACAGTAGAGTGCATACATTTTATTACATTTTTACATACTGAGACAAGGATATCCCTACCGGCCAAACCCTCCCTAACCCAGACGACGCTATGCCAATTGTACGTCGCTCCCCACGGACCTCCCGGTTGCGGCCGGCTGCGACAGAGCCTGGGCGCGAACCCAGCCCAGCCTGGGCGCGAACCCAGAGACTCTGGTGGCGCAGCTAGCACTGCGATGCAGTGCCCTAGACCACTGCTCCACCCGGGAGGCCACACACACACACACGTCAATAACAATCAATAGTGATTAAAAAAAGAGGGTCTGGTACTGGTACAGTCTGGTACAGCTCTGACCCACTTCCTGTTTAGGAGAATACAGTGAAAAACACTGCATCTCATGGTCACTGACCATCCAATTACAGTTTTTTTTGGCCAATACTGCATTGGCCAATACTGCTAAGCCACTTTTTCAAAACTCTTCACACAGTCTGCATTACCAACATGCATCTTGTCCAAACAATTAATCTCACCTCCAAAACTCACCCAAACCACCAAAACACTTCATACATGTCTCAAAATAAGCTTGTTTGACCATAACACTGACAACAGTTCTCACTCAGAAAGCATACATTGTCACTCATAACAAACCGACCTCAAAACACTAACAGGGAGCACTACATAAATTTACTTTTTTCTTTTAAATTTGAATGATTTTTCACATAAATCAGTATTTCATTATAGAATAAGAATAACACCTTTTCACTTTATTGACTGTACTATAGTATATGTAACAAGAATGAATCAGAAATGCAGCAATTTGCTTCAATAGCCCTTATTTTTTCTATATCTTTGCAAATAGTAATTTACTCGTGAAAAATAAAAAGTTTAAACAACAAATTCCTGAGATTCCAGGGCTGCAATAATAATTACAAAAAAAAACAACATGTATAGTATAATCACTCATACTGTACAGTACTGTGAGGGTTCTAGTTCTCATCAACATGTATAGTATAATCACTCATACTGTACAGTACTGTGAGGGTTCTAGTTCTCATCAACATGTATAGTATAATCACTCATACTGTACAGTACTGTGAGGGTTCTAGTTCTCATCAACATGTATAGTATAATCACTCATACTGTACAGTACTGTGAGGGTTCTAGTTCTCATCAACATGTATAGTATAATCACTCATACTGTACAGTACTGTGAGGGTTCTAGTTCTCATCAACATGTATAGTATAATCACTCATACTGTACAGTACTGTGAGGGTTCTAGTTCTCATCAACATGTATAGTATAATCACTCATACTGTACAGTACTGTGAGGGTTCTAGTTCTCATCAACATGTATAGTATAATCACTCATACTGTACAGTACTGTGAGGGTTCTAGTTCTCATCAACATGTATAGTATAATCACTCATACTGTACAGTACTGTGAGGGTTCTAGTTCTCATCAACATGTATAGTATAATCACTCATACTGTACAGTACTGTGAGGGTTCTAGTTCTCATCAACATGTATAGTATAATCACTCATACTGTACAGTACTGTGAGGGTTCTAGTTCTCATCAACATGTATAGTATAATCACTCATACTGTACAGTACTGTGAGGGTTCTAGTTCTCATCAACATGTATAGTATAATCACTCATACTGTACAGTACTGTGAGGGTTCTAGTTCTCATCAACATGTAGTATAATCACTCATACTGTACAGTACTGTGAGGGTTCTAGTTCTCATCAACATGTATAGTATAATCACTCATACTGTACAGTACTGTGAGGGTTCTAGTTCTCATCAACATGTATAGTATAACACTCATACTGTACAGTACTGTGAGGGTTCTAGTTCTCATCAACATGTATAGTATAATCACTCATACTGTACAGTACTGTGAGGGTTCTAGTTCTCATCAACATGTATAGTATAATCACTCATACTGTACAGTACTGTGAGGATTCTAGTTCTCATCAACATGTATAGTATAATCACTCATACTGTACAGTACTGTGAGGGTTCTAGTTCTCATCAACATGTATAGTATAATCACTCATACTGTACAGTACTGTGAGGGTTCTAGTTCTCATCAACATGTATAGTATAACACTCATACTGTACAGTACTGTGAGGGTTCTAGTTCTCATCAACATGTATAGTATAACACTCATACTGTACAGTACTGTGAGGGTTCTAGTTCTCATCAACATGTATAGTATAACACTCATACTGTACAGTACTGTGAGGGTTCTAGTTCTCATCAACATGTATAGTATAACACTCATACTGTACAGTACTGTGAGGGTTCTAGGTCTCATCAACATGTATAATATAATGACTCATACTGTACAGTACTGTGAGGGTTCTAGTTCTCATCAACATGTATAGTATAATCACTCATACTGTACAGTACTGTGAGGGTTCTAGTTCTCATCAACATGTATAGTATAATCACTCATACTGTACAGTACTGTGAGGGTTCTAGTTCTCATCAACATGTATAGTATAATCACTTATACTGTACAGTACTGTGAGGGTTCTAGTTCTCATCAACATGTATAGTATAACACTCATACTGTACAGTACTGTGAGGGTTCTAGGTCTCATCAACATGTATAATATAATGACTCATACTGTACAGTACTGTGAGGGTTCTAGTTCTCATCAACATGTATAGTATAATCACTCATACTGTACAGTACTGTGAGGGTTCTAGTTCTCATCAACATGTATAGTATAATCACTCATACTGTACAGTACTGTGAGGGTTCTAGTTCTCATCAACATGTATAGTATAATCACTCATACTGTACAGTACTGTGAGGGTTCTAGTTCTCATCAACATGTATAGTATAATCACTCATACTGTACAGTACTGTGAGGGTTCTAGTTCTCATCAACATGTATAGTATAATCACTCATACTGTACAGTACTGTGAGGGTTCTAGTTCTCATCAACATGTATAGTATAATCACTCATACTGTACAGTACTGTGAGGGTTCTAGTTCTCATCAACATGTATAGTATAATCACTCATACTGTACAGTACTGTGAGGGTTCTAGTTCTCATCAACATGTATAGTATAATCACTCATACTGTACAGTACTGTGAGGGTTCTAGTTCTCATCAACATGTATAGTATAATCACTCATACTGTACAGTACTGTGAGGGTTCTAGTTCTCATCAACATGTATAGTATAATCACTCATACTGTACAGTACTGTGAGGGTTCTAGTTCTCATCAACATGTATAGTATAATCACTCATACTGTACAGTACTGTGAGGGTTCTAGTTCTCATCAACATGTATAGTATAATCACTCATACTGTACAGTACTGTGAGGGTTCTAGTTCTCATCAACATGTATAGTATAATCACTCATACTGTACAGTACTGTGAGGGTTCTAGTTCTCATCAACATGTATAGTATAATCACTCATACTGTACAGTACTGTGAGGGTTCTAGTTCTCATCAACATGTATAGTATAATCACTCATACTGTACAGTACTGTGAGGGTTCTAGTTCTCATCAACATGTATAGTATAATCACTCATACTGTACAGTACTGTGAGGGTTCTAGTTCTCATCAACATGTATAGTATAATCACTCATACTGTACAGTACTGTGAGGGTTCTAGTTCTCATCAACATGTATAGTATAATCACTCATACTGTACAGTACTGTGAGGGTTCTAGTTCTCATCAACATGTATAGTATAATCACTCATACTGTACAGTACTGTGAGGGTTCTAGTTCTCATCAACATGTATAGTATAATCACTCATACTGTACAGTACTGTGAGGGTTCTAGTTCTCATCAACATGTATAGTATAATCACTCATACTGTACAGTACTGTGAGGGTTCTAGTTCTCATCAACATGTAGTATAATCACTCATACTGTACAGTACTGTGAGGGTTCTAGTTCTCATCAACATGTATAGTATAATCACTCATACTGTACAGTACTGTGAGGGTTCTAGTTCTCATCAACATGTATAGTATAACACTCATACTGTACAGTACTGTGAGGGTTCTAGTTCTCATCAACATGTATAGTATAATCACTCATACTGTACAGTACTGTGAGGGTTCTAGTTCTCATCAACATGTATAGTATAATCACTCATACTGTACAGTACTGTGAGGATTCTAGTTCTCATCAACATGTATAGTATAATCACTCATACTGTACAGTACTGTGAGGGTTCTAGTTCTCATCAACATGTATAGTATAATCACTCATACTGTACAGTACTGTGAGGGTTCTAGTTCTCATCAACATGTATAGTATAACACTCATACTGTACAGTACTGTGAGGGTTCTAGTTCTCATCAACATGTATAGTATAACACTCATACTGTACAGTACTGTGAGGGTTCTAGTTCTCATCAACATGCATAGTATAACACTCATACTGTACAGTACTGTGAGGGTTCTAGGTCTCATCAACATGTATAATATAATGACTCATACTGTACAGTACTGTGAGGGTTCTAGTTCTCATCAACATGTATAGTATAATCACTCATACTGTACAGTACTGTGAGGGTTCTAGTTCTCATCAACATGTATAGTATAATCACTCATACTGTACAGTACTGTGAGGGTTCTAGTTCTCATCAACATGTATAGTATAATCACTTATACTGTACAGTACTGTGAGGGTTCTAGTTCTCATCAACATGTATAGTATAACACTCATACTGTACAGTACTGTGAGGGTTCTAGGTCTCATCAACATGTATAATATAATGACTCATACTGTACAGTACTGTGAGGGTTCTAGTTCTCATCAACATGTATAGTATAATCACTCATACTGTACAGTACTGTGAGGGTTCTAGTTCTCATCAACATGTATAGTATAATCACTCATACTGTACAGTACTGTGAGGGTTCTAGTTCTCATCAACATGTATAGTATAATCACTCATACTGTACAGTACTGTGAGGGTTCTAGTTCTCATCAACATGTATAGTATAATCACTCATACTGTACAGTACTGTGAGGGTTCTAGTTCTCATCAACATGTATAGTATAATCACTCATACTGTACAGTACTGTGAGGGTTCTAGTTCTCATCAACATGTATAGTATAATCACTCATACTGTACAGTACTGTGAGGGTTCTAGTTCTCATCAACATGTATAGTATAATCACTCATACTGTACAGTACTGTGAGGGTTCTAGTTCTCATCAACATGTATAGTATAATCACTCATACTGTACAGTACTGTGAGGGTTCTAGTTCTCATCAACATGTATAGTATAATCACTCATACTGTACAGTACTGTGAGGGTTCTAGTTCTCATCAACATGTATAGTATAATCACTCATACTGTACAGTACTGTGAGGGTTCTAGTTCTCATCAACATGTATAGTATAATCACTCATACTGTACAGTACTGTGAGGGTTCTAGTTCTCATCAACATGTATAGTATAATCACTCATACTGTACAGTACTGTGAGGGTTCTAGTTCTCATCAACATGTATTGTATAATCACTCATACTGTACAGTACTGTGAGGGTTCTAGTTCTCCCTCTCCTGCATTTGGCCACAAGTTCTCATCAACATCAGATCTTATGTCTTCTCTGGCGATGCATCTTGGAAAGTATCTTCTGGAATGTCTAATCCAACCCTGGCAGTCTTCAGGAGAAGTGTCTCCACACCCAGCATTCATAGCATTCAGTAAGGACATCTGGTCATGTGGATGGTGGTCATAAACCTTCCACCTCTACACAGAGAAAATCTCCTCTATGGGGTTTAGGAAGGGGGAGTATGGAGGCAGGAGCAGTTCTGACATCCTGGGATGTGCAGCAAACCAGTCTGACTGCAGCCGAGTGGTGGAATACCACATTATCCCACAAAACAACGAAGGTACGGGAGTTTCTTGCCTCTCTCTCCTCCGCTGGCACGAGTCGATTATGCAGGTCATCCAGAAAAGAAATGAGTCTCTCTGTAATGTAGGGGCCAATGAGTGGTTTGTGTAACAGCAAACCATCATTGGACAGTGCTGCACACATTGTGATGTTAGCTCCTCTCTGGCCTGGGACATCCACGGTTGCTCTCTGTCCAATCACATTTCTTCCCCTGCAGAGTGTTTTTGCCAGGTTAAATCCAGCTTCATCAACAAAGATGAATGTATGAGCAGTTTGCCTGGCTTCCATCTCCATTACTCTCTAAAATACAGTAAAGCCACAGTTTTACACTACTTTACATTATGCATAGCTGTGTATGTACCCTGTTTGGTTATTGAACAGACATCTTACCTGGAGTTCTTTCACACGTTCACCGTTTCTCTCAAGGGGTACAGAGTACAGCTGCTTCATCCTTATTTAATGTTTCTCTAGGACTCTGGCAATTGTCATTGTGCTGACCGTATTCACATTCCCAAAAGTGATATTGTCTGCTAGCACTCTGTCCCGAATTTGTTGCCAATTACCATGTCAACAACGACAATTATCTGCGCATCTGATAATATTCTACCTCTCCCTCCTGTGGGAGGCAACCTTTGGCTCCTACTGAAAAACACAAAACAATCAATAAATTTCAAAATGTCAGTACATGTAAAAATGTGAACATACTGTATTGTACTGTAATATGCAGTTCAATTATCATTGAAGGATGCACATCTCACCTGTTGTTTTGCTGGAAAATTCGTACTATTGATGCAACTGTTGAACGCTGCAGATTTGGTTCCACCCTTAAACTGGCCTCTCTCAAAGAGAGACCATGATTTACAACATGGTCAATAATTGTGGCCCGTATCGCATCAGAGACCACTGCTCTTGGTCTTCCTCTCCGTTGTCCTCCATGCATTCTCCCTCCCTGCCACTCTTCTTTCCCCACCAACCTGTCTTCCTCTCCGTTGTCCTCCATGCATTCTCCCTCCCTGCCACTCTTCTTTCCCCAACAACCTGTCTTCCTCTCCGTTGTCCTCCATGCATTCTCCCTCTCTGCCACTCTTCTTTCCCCAACAACCTGTTTTCCTCTCCGTTGTCCTCCATGCATTCTCCCTCCCTGCCACTCTTCTTTCCCCAACCTGTCTTCCTCTCCGTTGTCCTCCATGCATTCTCCCTCCCTGCCACTCTTCTTTCCCCAACAACCTGTCTTCCTCTCCGTTGTCCTCCATGCATTCTCCCTCTCCCTGCCACTCTTCTTTCCCCAACAACCTGTCTTCCTCTCCGTTGTCCTCCATGCATTCTCCCTCCCTGCCACTCTTCTTTCCCCCAACCTGTCTTCCTCTCCGTTGTCCTCCACACATTCTCCCTCTCCCTGCCACTCTTCTTTCCCCACCAACCTGTCTTCCTCTCCATTGTCCTCCATGCATTCTCCCTCCCTGCCACTCTTCTTTCCCCCAACCTGTCTTCCTCTCCGTTGTCCTCCACACATTCTCCCTCTCCCTGCCACTCTTCTTTCCCCAACAACCTGTCTTCCTCTCCGTTGTCCTCCATGCATTCTCCCTCCCTGCCACTCTTCTTTCCCCAACAACCTGTCTTCCTCTCCGTTGTCCTCCACACATTCTCCCTCTCCCTGCCACTCTTCTTTCCCACCAACCTGTCTTCCTTGATCCATGTTTCCAAACTAAATCATTCCGAAGCCGTCCTCTTTTGTCTGTTTGGTAACGAGACTAAAAACAGGACACTTGGGTAGGCTTTCAGCTGAAATTGCAATCAGCTGTGTTTGGAATGATTAAATATTCTGCTGAGATTTTCTATATGTTTCAATCTGGTTACTACAGAAATGCACGACATTTGCCATCATTCTGTTTTGAATGTGTTTTTAACAGTTTTGGAAACAGTGTTTTAGTATTTGAAAACGTGCTGCAAATATATAGTTTTGCAGGTGGTGGAGTAGGAATGAGGAAAGAGTTGATGGATTTCAGAGAATGTGGTCATTGGATGCATTTTGTGTGAAAACAATGAAAAATGATTCACAGTTTGGTCCACATACACTTCTGTTTTGCTGACTGTGTGAAGAGTTTTGACGATGTGACTTCAGTTTTGACCAATGCATGTTAGCAATTGAAAAAAACTGTAAAACAAGAGTGGATGGCTTCATTAATGAATTCACATCAAATGCTAAAATTGTGTTGCCTTTATGAAGTCTGAAAAAAACAAAATGTCTCTCTACTCCCTTTATTGCCTGCTATTTTTTTTAACCAAAAGTAGTACACTTTATAATTACTAGGGAGCCATAAGCCTGGTCAAAAGTAGTGCACTATATTGGGAACAGGGTGCCATTTGGGACTCACACATAGTGACTATTAAATGACTGACTGTGACTTTACATAACGTTACTATATGGTTAGTGGTTCCTGTATACTGACTAGGAGGATAGGGGGCAGGGTCCACTTCTTTATGAGTCAATAGAGGAATCCAAACCAAAGAAAGCTGGATGCATTTATGGGGGGGGGGGGGGGGTATTCCAAAACATACAGGTAGGAACAATGCCGTATTGATGATGTTGGCTTAGCATAAAACCAAATAGAATTGCAGAACCACTACCATATGAGAAACATTCAAAGTAAATGCTGTGTGAAGGATTCCAATTTACTCCTAGGACTTTTTCAATTGTCCATTGTGTAATGTTTTATATACAGACCTTGATATATCAGTTTCAATTTCAGTTGATCCTTTATGAATGTACAATCAGGAGCTCTATTCAATCTGCATCGCTGTAAGTGTTACAGATTGAGTGATAGAAATGTTTTTAAAAAATCCCAATTGAGCTGACATATGCAGTGTTTACTGTGAATGTAGCCAACGTGGGAACATTGACGTTAAATTTCAATTGGGTTTATCTTCCGCGATATATAATGACAATACATGAACTAAACTTCCGTTGTAGGCTTACATTCCAGGGCAAGGATATACATGTTACATACGTTTAAGTTCAGATTTAAGACTTTAAGACTTTTTCCTTTGAGAACAGGTGCTGCAGCAACACACATGGCTGTGGCATTTGTTAAGTTGGTTTGGTTTGTCTCTCTGCTATATAGTCTCTGATGTTGAACTTAATGAATCACAGCACACTTGAAAGATCCTTTATCTTCAGATGTTTCCTCTCCCTCACGTCACACCACATAGGATTTGACAACTGTAATCCATTAGTTCAACAGCACTACTCTTTACCTCTGCCGTCCCTTAGACAGAGAGGTGACAGAACCTTTTGATGTAAAACAAATAACGCCGAAAACGCTGCTCTGATGGCATCCTATTCTACCCTGGGTATGCACGGCTCGGCTTGACATTGTCACGACGTTGCTGTCACGTTTGGGAAGCATTCCCTGATCTCTCTCAGGTCACACACACGCACATGTACACACAGAGGAAGAGATGTGTCAGCGGATTGGCTCATCGCAAGGCCCTGTCGGTGCAGCTCGAGGTGAAATGAGAATTGGCCAAACCGGCAGGGTGTCTCCAGATCCGATAACAATCTAAGCTGTCTGGAATTCCCAGGAATTCCCAAGCAGGAGACAGCGAGGAGCCAGTCTCTCTCACAGAGCAGAGCAGGTTTCTCTCTGTCTCTGTCAGAGCCTGGGACTGCTGACAGCTCGTATCAACAGCACTACACAACTGCTCTATGGTGCACAGTCTACCGATGGAGTTATGTACATAAGGTTGGGTGCCTGCCTTGTATCACGCTCATTCTCCACATGTACATACACATACGCTCAGCCATTCATCATCACTGACAGCAGATTGATCTTGATCTTACGTCACACCAACAACAGACGTTGAGTGTGTTCGTCCCCACAAATATCCATAATACATCCACACATATCTGAGCTCAGACTAAAGTGGATTAGCACCAGTATTGTATCATGTCCAGAGCCATCACAACATTTAACACTATGTGGGGAGCATACTAGAGGGAGTTTCCCGAAAGATCCCTAGCACTAAAATTAAGTCATGTGTATCTTAATGCTGTAATGTATTCTGGAAAACTAAACCTGGGTTGAAATATGTGTGTGTTGTCTTGTTCTCTCTCTTTGCTGCTTCTGACACAATATTCAGTTTTCTCACACCCTCATCTTCCCACTCAGAGTGTGTGTGCGTGTGTGTGTGTGCGCGTGTGTCTGTGTCTGTGTGTGTGGGTGTCATCCCTTCTCTCTTATCAGTGGATTCTATGAGCTGAGGAGAACACGTCAGACTACACTGTTCTAAGACGCTCTACTGCTCCTCAGCATGGCTGGCTGGCTGGCTGGCTGGCTGGCTGGCTGGCTGGCTGGCTGGCTGGCTGGCTGGCTGGCTGGCTGGCTGGCTGCGGAATGTTGCCTTGCCATGCCGTGTCATTGTCTCATTACAGGCTATTGTATGTAGGGTAGGCGTGTGTGTGTATGTGTGTGTGTGTGTGTGCGTGCGCTCAATGCGTAAGTGTGTGCATCTGTAAAAACAATAGATCTTAATCTGAGTACAAGTCAGAACAGATCATAGAAGGAGATACAAAATGTACAATAGAACCACGGCAACATGACCGTCCTAATATGGAGAAGATGTGAAAGTAGCCTCTCCTGTATGAGTCATCATATTCTGTTTTAGGCTTCAGTCCTTAGCCTCATTTAGTTAAACTAATTAGTAGCTTTGTGTTTTGGAGCTCAGTAAGATTGAGTAATCTAATTTGGTCGGGGTTTTGGTTCGTTTGTCTCACACATGCTCTGTGGTCTGTTGTTGTACTGTATATATCCCTGGGTAAGTCACCACAGAGAGAGTTGTGTCTGGTTTCCGTTTACACACACACACATACACACACACACACACACACACACACACACACACACACACACACACACACACACACACACACACACACACACACACCACACACACACACACACACACACACACACACACACACACACACACACACACACACACACACACAGACACACACACACACACACACACACACACACACACACACACACACACACACACACACAAAACACACACACAAAAGCACGCACACAAACACACACACACACACACAGTGTATCTTCCATTGAGAAGCTGTCGTCATTGTGGTGTCAAGGCACTCTGAGTCACGTTATATGGGGATAACACCCACACACACAAACAAACCTCAGAGACTCAGCATCTTTCTAACTGAGAAATCGCCACACTTGTTAACCTATATTAGACACCCGTTAGATCCCTGTTAGCTGTTACAGCTGCAACATCCTTAGATAATCAAGCTGCATAACGCTCTCGGAGAAAACATCACACAGTGAAACTATGATACAAGGACACAGAACAAGCTGAATAATCAAGGAGCTACAACAAGGGCTTTAGAACCATGAACACTACAGCAGCTCTTCACTATTGGGAGGACTGGCCTGTGAATCCAATACCAGTACAGAGGATATCTCAGCTCATGGAAAATGGGGAGGTAACCCTTCTCTGAATTCCTACTAGCATATTGAGCTGGACTCCAAAACTTGCTCTGGTCTGGATCACAGAGAAGCTTAGGCATGGGATAGATGTTGGAGCAGCACAGACTGGTCCTGGTTGGCACTGCAGACCAGAGCAAAAAGAAAGAAAGTAGAAAAAGAAAGGAAGGACAATACACTGAGTTTAATGAACTAGTGCTGAACTTGTGAAAAGGTTGTTTTTCTATTTAAAGATGAAAAGATAGGCCTGTGGTCGCAAAACAAGGTGTCTCATCATAGTACCTGCAGTTGAGGCCTAAACAACAGAGCATAATGTTTTATCAGTACTGGACCATTACCCAACTGTTATGGAAGAGAGGGGCATCGAATGTGGCCTATGCTTCCCGTGAATTCGGGCCCATTCATTGTTTCACTGTGTGACTCATTTTCCCTTTGTTTTTATCCATTCCCAGCTAATTACTGTATATTACCAGCAATGACTTACCATAAGCCTAATCCCCATCATTAAAAAAAAAAATCATTTCATTTAAGCGTTTTCGGTCAATTTCCTCAATGTCCTTTGTTTGCGTGTGTCTGGTTTCTCCATCCCGCAATGAGCATGCATAGTAATACGTGGCCTGCGCGGTTTTGGGAGACAGTACTGTGAGTTGAAAGAAAATGATGAACTGTAGTGCAGTACTATTACTACCAGTAAGTCTGATTTAGACACATTGACCAGTCTAACAATAGAAATGGAAATAGCCTTTTACATTGTAGAACCCGTTTATTGGTTGGGTGGGGCGAAGTGATTTCTCAACGGGAGGCTGTGTATTTCTGAGCTGTGTCCTATCAGATAGTACAGGTTAAGCCTGATACAGAGGCCTTTGTTTTGTCTGTTGCCAGGATATATTCGGAGTATACCTAACATTAGGAACACCTTCCTACACTAATATTGAGTTGCGCCCCCATTTGCCCTCAGAACAGCCTCAATTCGTTGGGGCATGGACTATACTAGGTGTCTAAAGCACTGCACAGGGATGCTGGCCCATGTTGACTCTAAGTCCTTTGGGTGGTGGACCATTCTTTAAGTGTTAAGAACTCAGCAGCGTTGCAGTTTCTTGACACAGAACATTGCTCCTGGCACCTACTACCATACCCTGATCAAAGGCACTTACATCTTTTGTCTTGCCCATTCACCCTTTGAATGACACACATACACAATCCGTATGTCAATTGTCTCAAGGCTTGAAAATCCTTCTTTAACCTGTCTCCTCTCCTTCCTCTAAACTGATTGAAGTGGATTCAACAAGTGACATCAATAAGGTATCATAGCTTTCACCTGGATTCACCTGGTCAGTCTGTTAATGTTTTGTATACTCAGTGTATACTTGTACATGTACAATGACTATTCACTGATATTTTGTAGCCGATATGGCACCTTCACCATTGGATCACCAAGAGCTGTAAATCAATCCACACTTTAAGCACTTCAACCTGCCTTGCCTCCTGCTTACTTCTGGTGTTTTACACTCTATAGTATAGTAAAGATATGGTTGCAAATCAAGGTGGCAGCTACATCCCAGACCATGCAGTAGAGGCCTGAACAGCATGTTACTTTGTCACTGCTGAAGCATTATGGAAGTGTTAATACTTCCCCTGAAGTTTCAATGTTCACATCCTGTGTTCTTAGGAATTCAACTGAAATATTCAGATCATGTATTTGTGATGTGCTCCAAAATCAAAGATTAATGTGTTTTAGTTTTCCCCCTGAAAACAATCGATGATCCACGTTATGCGTCAGGTGCAAAGATCAAGAGTTGTTGAGGAGGAAAATGGGACTTACAGCCCATAAAGCACATTAGCAATTCAACGTGCAATTCAACAAAACACCTTTTGTACTTTTTCTGGATAGAACATAAAACATCAAAGACGTCACATACAAGAATCCTTCACATCTTCAAGGTGAATGTACTTGTTCTCCACTTTATTATGGCCAACCAGAGACTAGCTCAGAGCTGAAGGAGGAAAATAAATTGGTCTCATTGAGGCCTAATTCTACAACCCATGAATGTTTAATGTGGAGAGAGAACTATCCTCATCCACCTAAATCCAAAGCCCTTATTTCTGATCACTACCAACGCTCAGTGCTCGTTGTTCTGTGCTCTGCTTGGTTTTCTTTCCACCTGGATCCAATAGGCATTAACAGGGCAGCCTCAGAGACAGGATCTGTTTTACTCTGGTCTACCCTCAATAGGAGAGAAGGATGTCTTTGGAACGTCTACTTTTAAAAGTCTAATAAATCCATACACCATCACAATAACAAATAAAACATGTATGCAGGTCTAAAGAAACATTCTGATATGAAGAAAATGTATTTCAGAGGAACAGAATATGAGTTGGCCTACTGTATGTATCTGGCTATGCGCCCTGCCATAGGCTGTAGGCTTGTTCATTTAGCAGACAAGATATGCTTATAAGTCCTGTGCCATTATATTATACGATTTTATAGTAAGAAGAATATAATTGAACTTAGCTGAATAAAATATATTTGCAAAATTTCAGGGGAAGTGTGCATATGAAGTGTTTACGTTGAGCATAAAAGTGATCATTTGAAATAGGTCTTATTGTTAGATTTGAAGTTATTTGGCAACTTTAGCTGTGAATGAAACAAACCATAAAATGTTGTAAAAATGAAAGCATATATGGGCTGCATTATGCAACTATAGGTTGTTGATGATTTGAGAAAATCGCAAAAAAGCTTGCGCTCGGTTCCTTGCCTCAGACGACACACACTGTTCTCTCATCAAGTGATCACATTTGAACCCATCAGACTATTCTCAATTCTCAAGTCTTTTCTATTGAGAAAGGCCCATTATCAAATGGGCATGAACAGGGGCAGGGGAAAAGATGTCATCCGTATGCTTTGATAAAATGGCGGCGGAAGAAATGGCAGCAGTTTTACGGGTTATTTGTAACTTATTTTGTACATAATGTTTCTGCAACCGTATCTTACGGCAAAAAAGAGCTTCTGGATATCAGGACAGCGATCACTCACCTCGGATTAGACTGAGCTTCTGGATATCAGGACAGCGATCACTCACCTCGGATTAGACTGAGCTTCTGGATATCAGGACAGCGATCACTCACCTCGGATTAGACTGAGCTTCTGGATATCAGGACAGCGATCACTCACCTCGGATTAGACTGAGCTTCTGGATATCAGGACAGCGATCACTCACCTCGGATTAGACTGAGCTTCTGGATATCAGGACAGCGATCACTCACCTCGGATTAGACAAAGATGTTTTCTACAACAAGGACGACACACAAGACATTCTCCAAACACCCCACAGGGCCGACATCCCCGTTATTTGCAAGAGGAAGCAACGCAGGTACAGAGGACAAAGAGCCGGATGCCTCGTCAGGACCCGGAGAAGGCGAGTGGGAAAGCTGCCGTTACTGTCAATATTACTCGTCAATACTACTGGACAATAAATTAGACGAGGTACGATCACAAATATCCTACCAATGGGACATCAAAAACTGTAATATCCTATGTTTCATAAAATCGTGGATGAATGATGACATGGATATTCAGCTAGCAGGATATACGTGCACCGGCAAGATAGAACACCACACTCCGGTAAGACGAGGGGGGGGCGGTCTGTGCATATTTGTAAACAACAGCTGGTGCATGAAATCTAATGAATTCTCTAGATTTTGCTCGCCTGAAGTAGAGTATATTGTGATAAATTGCAGGCCACACTACTTGCCTAGAGAGTTTTCAACTATACTTTTTGTGGCTGTTTATTTACCACCACAGACAGATGCTGGCACTAAGACCGCACTCAGTCAGGTGTATAAGGAAATAAGCAAACAGGAAACCACTCACCCAGAGGCGCCGCTCCTAGTGGCCGGAGCGGCCACCAAATTTCTACCAAATTTCTATCAACATGTTAAATGTGCAACCAGAGGGAAAAAAATTCTAGATCACCTGTACTACACACAGAGACGCGTACAAAGCTCTCCCTCGCCCCCTATTTGGTAAATCCGACCACAACTCTATCCTCCTGATTCCTGCTTACAAACAAAAATTAAAGCAGGAAGCACCAGTGACTCGGTCTAAAAAAGTGGTCAGATGAAGCAGATGCTAAGCTACAGGACTGTTTTGTTAGCACAGACTGGAATATGTTCCAGGATTCTTCCGATGGCATTGAGGAGTACACCACATCGGTAACTGGCTTTATCAATAAGTGCATCGAGGACGTCGTCCCCACAGTGACTGTGCGTACATACCCCAACAAGAAGCCATGGATTACAGGCAACATTCGCACTGAGCTAAAGGGTAGAGCTGCCGCTTTCAAGGTGCGGGATTCTAACCCGGAAGCTTACAAGAAATCCTGCTATGCCCTGCGACGAACCATCAAACAGGCAAAGCGTCAATACAGGGCTAAGATTGAATCATACTACACCGGCTCCGACCCTCGTCTTATGTGGCAGGGCTTGCAAACTATTACAGACTACAAAGGGAAGCACAGCCGCGAGCTGCCAAGTGACACGAGCCTACCAGACGAGCTAAATCACTGCTATGCTCGCTTCAAGGCAAGCAACACTGAGGCATGCATGAGAGCATCAGCTGTTCCGGACGACTGTGTGATCACGCTCTCCGTAGCTGACGTGAGTAAGACCTTTAAACAGACGGATTACCAGGACGTGTGCTCCGGGCATGTGCTGACCAACTGGCAGGTGTCTTCACTGACATTTTCAACATGTCCCTGATTGAGTCTATAATACCAACATGTTTCAAGCAGACCACCATAGTTCCTGTGCCCAAGTACACAAAGGCAACCTGCCTAAATGACTACAGACCCGTAGCACTCACGTCCGTAGCCATGAAGTGCTTTGAAAGGTTGGTAATGGCTCACATCAACACCATTATCCCAGAAACCCTAGACCCACTCCAATTTGCATACCGCCCAAACAGATCCACAGATGATGCAATCTCTATTGCACTCCACACTGCCCTTTCCCACCTGCACAAAAGGAACACTTATGTGAGAATGCTATTCATTGACTACAGCTCAGCATTCAACACCATAGTACCCTCAAAGCTCATCACTAAGCTAAGGATCCTGAGATTAAACACCTCCCTCTGCAACTGGATCCTGGACTTCCTGACGGGCCGCCCCCAGGTGGTGAGGGTAGGTAGCAACACATCTGCCACGCTGATCCTCAACCCTGGAGCTACCCAGGGGTGCGTGCTCAGTCCGCTTCTGTACTCCCCGTTCACCCACGACTGCATGGCCAGGCACGACTCCAACACCATCATTAAATTTGCAGACGACACAACAGTGGTAGGCCTGATCACAGACAACGACGAGACAGCCTATAGGGAGGAGGTCAGAGATCTGGCCGGGTGGTGCCAGAATAACATCCTATCCCTCAACGTAATCAAGACTAAGGAGATGATTGTGGACTACAGGAAAAGGATTCTCATCGACGGGGCTGTAGTGGAGCAGGTTGAGAGCTTCAAGTTCCTTGGTGTCCACATCAACAACAAACTAGAATGGTCCAAACACACCAAGACAGTCGTGAAGAGGGCACGACAAAGCCTATTCCCCCTCAGGAAACTAAAAAGATTTGGCATGGGTCCTGAGATCCTCAAAAGGTGCTACAGCTGCAACACCGAGAGCATCCTGACTTGTGGCATCACTGCCTGGTACGGCAATTGCTCGTCCTCTGACCGCAAGGCACTACAGAGGGTAGTGCGCACGGCCCAGTACATCACGGGGGCTAAGCTGCTTGCCATCCAGGACCTCTACACCAGGCGGAGGTCCTGAAGACGTCCAGGAGTACATCGCCATCTACAAGAAGACACGCATGTGAGACAGAGCTTCTCTGGATCCATCATGACCTGCTTTTGTCCACGAGCGTCGACCTTTGACCCTAAGCTAGTAATCTTTGCATCATATGGATGGAGCTGTGGATATACAGTACAAGAAAGGCCCTAAAAATTGTCAAAGACCCCAGCCACCCCAGTCATAGACTGTTCTCTCTACTACCGCATGGCAAGCGGTACCGGAGTGCCAAGTCTAGGACAAAAAGGCTTCTCAAGAGTTTTTACCCCCAAGCCATAAGACTCCTGAATAGGTAATCAAATGGCTACCCAGACTATATGCATTTTGTGCCCCCCCAACCCCTCCTTTTACGCTGCTGCTACTCTCTGTTTATCATATATGCATAGTCACTTTAACTATACATTCATGTACATACTACCTCAATTGGGCCGACCAACCAGTGCTCCCGCACATTGGCTAACCGGGCTATCTGCATTGTGTCCCGCCACCCACCACCCGCCAACCCCTCTTTTACGCTACTGCTACTCTCTGTTCATCATATATGCATAGTCACTTTAACCATATCTACATGTACATACTACCTCAATCAGCCTGACTAACCGGTGTCTGTATGTAGCCTCGCTACTTTTATAGCCTCGCTACTGTATATAGTCTGTCTTTTAACTGTTGTTTTATTTCTTTACTTACCTATTGTTCACCTAATACCTTTTTTGCACTATTGGTTAGAGCCTGTAAGTAAGCATTTCACTGTAAGGTCTACACCTGTTGTATTCGGCGCACGTGACAAATACACTTTGATTTGATTTGACATAGCGAATGGAGGCCGCTTTCCTGACAGTTTGTTTTTCAATAATGCCGGGTAAGCTACTCTGGTGATATTCGCCCAAACTCTGAATGCCATGGGCTCTCCAACCCTGTTCCTGCAGCTACCCAGCGCTTAGTTTGGAATACCAAGTGAAATCTGTTCAGGAACATCGATAGTAACATGTTTTCACAACAAAATATATTTAATTAAACTGTTGACAGCTCCTCTCTCTGTGCGCTGGAGAAAGGAATGGAAGAGATAGAGGAGATGGAAACACACGGTGGTGAGATATTCTGTAGCTGAAGGTAATGTCAGCCTATACATTATGAAAATGCCTTATTAATAGGCTATTCAAAATCAAATACAAATTGACTATAATTGTTGGCTAACTCTGTAAGCCGCCCTGCACAATTAATGAACCAACAGCATCGCCTAGGCTTATAAGTTCTCTCCCAGACTCGTGGATAGAAAGGTTGGAGCGTAGCGTAAGGTAACCAGTCCATCCAGTATGCATAATAATACAGTCCCCATTCAAATGTGATTACTATAATTAGTTTAGGCTAGACCGATAACTTAAACAACTTAAACTTAACTTAAACATTAACTCTGTAACACGTTAAAGTTACAACAAATAGAGCCCTGAGTACCAGACCATAAGGACCTGATGGAGGAACAATAGAGCCCTGAGTACCAGACCATTAGGACCTGATGAAGGGACAATAGAGCCCTGAGTACCAGACCATTAGGACCTGATGGAGGGACAATAGAGCCCTGAGTACCAGACCATTAGGACCTGATGAAGGAACAATAGAGCCCTGAGTACCAGACGACTAGGACCTGATGGAGGGACAATAGAGCCCTGAGTACCAGACCATTAGGACCTGATGGAGGAACAATAGCGAGCTGAGTATCAGACCATTAGGACCTGATGAAGGAACAATAGAGCCCTGAGTACCAGACCACTAGGACCTGATGGAGGGACAATAGAGCCCTGAGTACCAGACCATTAGGACCTGATGGAGGGACAATAGAGCCCTGAGTACCAGACCATTAGGACCTGATGGAGGGACAATAGAGCCCTGAGTACCAGACCACTAGGACCTGATGGAGGGACAATAGAGCCCTGAGTACCAGACCATTAGGACCTGATGGAGGAACAATAGAGCCACAAGTACCAGGCAGTTAGGACCTGATGGAGGGACAATAGAGCCCTGACTATCAGACCACTAGGACCTGATGGAGGGACAATAGAGCCCTGAGTACCAGACCATTAGGACCTGATGGAGGGACAATAGAGCCCTGAGTACCAGACCATTAGGACCTGATGGAGGGACAATAGAACCCTGAGTACCAGACCACAAGGACCTGATGGAGGGACAATAGAGCCCTGAGTACCAGACCATTAGGACCTGATGGAGGAACAATAGAGCCACAAGTACCAGGCAGTTAGGACCTGTTGGAGGGACAATAGAGCCCTGAGTACCAGACCATTAGGACCTGATGGAGGGACAATAGAGCCCTGAGAACCAGACCATTAGGACCTGATGAAGGAACAATAGAGCCCTGAGTACCAGACCACTAGGACCTGATGGAGGGACAATAGAGCCCTGAGTACCAGACCATTAGGACCTGATGGAGGAACAATAGCGAGCTGAGTATCAGACCATTAGGACCTGATGAAGGAACAATAGAGCCCTGAGTACCAGACCACTAGGACCTGATGGAGGGACAATAGAGCCCTGAGTACCAGACCATTAGGACCTGATGGAGGGACAATAGAGCCCTGAGTACCAGACCATTAGGACCTGATGGAGGAACAATAGAGCCACAAGTACCAGGCAGTTAGGACCTGTTGGAGGGACAATAGAGGCCTGAGTACCAGACCATTAGGACCTGATGGAGGAACAATAGAGCCCTGAGTACCAGACCATTAGGACCTGATGGAGGGACAATAGAGCCCTGAGTACCAGACCATTAGGACCTGATGGAGGAACAATAGAGAGCTGAGTACCAGGCCATTAGGACCTGATGAAGGAACAATAGAGCCCTGAGTACCAGACCATTAGGACCTGATGGAGGAACAATAGAGAGCTGAGTACCAGGCCATTAGGACCTGATGGAGGAACAATAGCGAGCTGAGTATCAGACCATTAGCACCTGATGAAGGAACAATAGAGCCCTGAGTACCAGACCACTAGGACCTGATGGAGGGACAATAGAGCCCTGAGTACCAGACCATTAGGACCTGATGGAGGGACAATAGAGCCCTGAGTACCAGACCATTAGGACCTGATGGAGGGACAATAGAGCCCTGAGTACCAGACCACTAGGACCTGATGGAGGGACAATAGAGCCCTGAGTACCAGACCATTAGGACCTGATGGAGGAACAATAGAGCCACAAGTACCAGGCAGTTAGGACCTGATGGAGGGACAATAGAGCCCTGACTATCAGACCACTAGGACCTGATGGAGGGACAATAGAGCCCTGAGTACCAGACCATTAGGACCTGATGGAGGGACAATAGAGCCCTGAGTACCAGACCATTAGGACCTGATGGAGGGACAATAGAACCCTGAGTACCAGACCACAAGGACCTGATGGAGGGACAATAGAGCCCTGAGTACCAGACCATTAGGACCTGATGGAGGAACAATAGAGCCACAAGTACCAGGCAGTTAGGACCTGTTGGAGGGACAATAGAGCCCTGAGTACCAGACCATTAGGACCTGATGGAGGGACAATAGAGCCCTGAGAACCAGACCATTAGGACCTGATGAAGGAACAATAGAGCCCTGAGTACCAGACCACTAGGACCTGATGGAGGGACAATAGAGCCCTGAGTACCAGACCATTAGGACCTGATGGAGGAACAATAGCGAGCTGAGTATCAGACCATTAGGACCTGATGAAGGAACAATAGAGCCCTGAGTACCAGACCACTAGGACCTGATGGAGGGACAATAGAGCCCTGAGTACCAGACCATTAGGACCTGATGGAGGGACAATAGAGCCCTGAGTACCAGACCATTAGGACCTGATGGAGGAACAATAGAGCCACAAGTACCAGGCAGTTAGGACCTGTTGGAGGGACAATAGAGGCCTGAGTACCAGACCATTAGGACCTGATGGAGGAACAATAGAGCCCTGAGTACCAGACCATTAGGACCTGATGGAGGGACAATAGAGCCCTGAGTACCAGACCATTAGGACCTGATGGAGGAACAATAGAGAGCTGAGTACCAGGCCATTAGGACCTGATGAAGGAACAATAGAGCCCTGAGTACCAGACCATTAGGACCTGATGGAGGAACAATAGAGAGCTGAGTACCAGGCCATTAGGACCTGATGGAGGAACAATAGCGAGCTGAGTATCAGACCATTAGCACCTGATGAAGGAACAATAGAGCCCTGAGTACCAGACCACTAGGACCTGATGGAGGGACAATAGAGCCCTGAGTACCATACCATTAGGACCTGATGGAGGGACAATAGAGCCCTGAGTACCAGACCATTAGGACCTGATGGAGGGACAATAGAGCCCTGAGTACCAGACCATTAGGACCTGATGGAGGGACAATAGAGCCCTGAGTACCAGACCATTAGGACCTGATGGAGGAACAATAGAGCCCTGAGTACCAGACCATTAGGACCTGATGGAGGGACAATAGAGCCACAAGTACCAGGCAGTTAGGACCTGATGGAGGGACAATAGAGCCCTGACTACCAGGCCATGAGCAACCTGCGGTCATGACTCGTGACTGCGGTCAATGCAACAGGCGGTTACTGCAACAGGCCTACACACACCCGCACACACACACACACGCAAAGACGACTCACAGAGAACTGGGCTTCGTGTTATTTTAAGAGTACCTGGGGTGACACACATGACCTGTGGTGATTAAAATGACTTGTAAAAAGTCAGACATGCTGAGTGTGTGTGCCCCCATACAGAGGCTAAACTAAATGTTTAGAGATGCACACAGAGAGCCCATGTATTGGGTTAGACTCCAGCTGGGCCCTGCTGGTGACCCCTGACCCCTGACCTTTGGACAGGAACCTTGAACCCTAACCCCAAGGTAAACATATATTAACACTGTAGGCAACTGAGCCATTTACCTGTAAAGTTACACACACACACACACACACACACACACACACACACACACACACACACACACACACACACACACACACACACACACACACACACACACACACACACACACACACACACACACACACACACACACACCATCTGGGGAACTCTGGAATAGACAGACAGTGAATTAAATAGAGAGAAAGAGCTGGTACTGTAAGTACAAAAAGGTGAGTAAAAACTAGGATAAGGCTTTCCCAAAGGAGCACTGTTGTGCATGCTATCTACTATTCCAGATAAGGCAACAACAAATAGAGTATACACTTTATTCTAAGAGGATGGTATGTTTGTATGTGTGACAACATTCAATATTTCAAATTCAGACTAATTAAGAAGTAAATAGAAAGGAGAGGAGAGGAGAGGAGAGGAGAAAAGAAGAGAAGAGAGAAGAGGAGAGGAGAGGAGAGGAGAGGAGAGGAGAGGAGAGGAGAGGAGAGGAGAGGAGAGGAGAGGAGAGGAGAGGAGAGGAGAGGAGAGGAGAGGAGAGGAGAGGAGAGGAGAGGAGTAGAGAGCAGAGGAGAATAGAAGAGAAGAGAAGAGAGGAGAAGAGAAGAGAAGAGAAGAGAAGAGAAGAGAAGAGAAGAGAAGAGAAGAGAAGAGAAGAGAAGAGAAGAGGAGAGGAGAGGAGAGGAGAGGAGGAGAGGAGAGGAGAGGAGAGGAGAGGAGAGGAGAGGAGAGGAGTAGAGAGGAGTAGAGAGCAGAGGAGAGGAGAAGAGAAGAGAAGAGAGGAGAAGAGAAGAGAAGAGAAGAGAAGAGAAGAGAAGAGAAGAGAAGAGAAGAGAAGAGAAGAGAAGAGAAGAGAAGAGAAGAGAAGAGAAGAGGAGAGGAGAGGAGAGGAGAGGAGAGGAGAGGAGAGGAGAGGAGAGGAGAGGAGAGGAGAGGAGAGGAGAGGAGAGGAGAGGAGAGGAGAGGAGAGGAGAGGAGAGGAGAGAAAGAAATCCACCAGACAGGCTCAGGGAGTCTGTTCTGTCTCTCTCTCTCCTCTGGAACTCTGGAAAGCTAAACACTCCTTTGTATCGGGTGACTCCCTCAGGGAAAGCCACCTCTCCTCACAGGATTGTGGGAAATTAAATGTGAGAGGCTTGTTGCTGTGCCGACACAGCGCTGAGATACTGAGAGACCAAGAGCGTCCCTTTATCACGTTAGAAAACGCCTTGCCTCAAAATGCCTGATTCATTCCCAGCTGAACATGCGACATTCCAGAAAGTTACAAGTGCTTTCTGCTATAATACACTTTAAGGAAGAGTATAGGGATGTTTAGGGATGATTATGTTGTGACTATGAAAATCTAAGCAACAGAAATCTATGTTTGTGGTTAACTGGTTTGGTTGGTCTGTGTGTGTGCGTGCGTTCATCTGTACATGTGTATGTGGGACTTTCACCTCTAAGTTTCAGTCCCATGTACACACGCACACATATACACACCATACACACACACACACATGCACCTATAATGTCCCATGGGGCTGTAGCCACTCAGACTTGGCATTACCTCAAATCTAGTATTAATACAGCCCTTCAGAGTTAGAATTTGTGAGAAGTCTCCTTATAAATCAAAGACCCTCACACACACACACACACACACACACACACACACACACACACACACACACACACACACACACACACACACACACACACACACACACACACACACACACACACACACACACACACACACACACACACACTGCAGCTCAACGTCTAATTAGAGTGGTGGAAGTCGGTGAACATGGGCCTACAGCTAAACACACATCGTGCCTGGGGTCTCGTCTCCGGAGCTGTCAGGGTGGAGTGGGCAGCCAGGTCACCTGTGATACAAGTCAGTATTCCACGTCCATCCATGTCTGAGGACGTCGGGAGATTACGTGGAAACCAGCCACTAGGGGCAGCAGTGAGCGCTGTTACCTTCAAGTAGGTTTGGGTTTTGCTGGGCGTTGTGGACTGCGATGGCAGATGGGTGTAAGCATGTGCCAAAGGTTGCAAGTTCAAATCCAGCAATAGAAAGTTTTTTTGAGACGTTTGTTTTAAGCCTATCCCAAACCTTAACACTCACCTTAACCACACCTCTCCGCCACTCTCACACACCTCTCCACCACTCTCACACTCCTCTCCACCACTCTCACACCAACACACACCTCTCCGCCACTCACACATCTCTCCGCCACTCTCACACACCTCTCCACCACTCTCACACACCTCTTCACCAGTCTCACACCAACACACACTTCTCCGCCACTCTCACACACCTCTTCACCAGTCTCACACCAACACACACTTCTCCGCCACTCTCACACATCTCTCCGCCACTCTCACACCAACACACACCTCTCCGCCACTCTCACACACCTCTCCACCACTCTCACACACCTCTCCACCACTCTCACACCAACACACACCTCTCCACCACTCTCACACACCTCTCCACCACTCTCACACACCTCTCCACCACTCTCACACCAACACACACCTCTCCACCACTCTCACACACCTCTCCGCCACTCTCACACCAACACACACCTCTCCACCACTCTCACACCAACACACACCTCTCCGCCACTCTCACACCAACACACACCTCTCCACCACTCTCACACCAACACACACCTCTCCACCACTCCCACACACCTCTCCGCCACTCTCACACCAACACACACCTCTCCACCACTCTCACACACTTCTCCGCCACTCTCACACCAACACACACTTCTCTGCCACTCTCACGCACCTCTCCACCACTCTCACACCAACACACACCTCTCCGCCACTCTCACACACCTCTCCATCACTCTCAGACCAACACACACCTCTCCACCACTCCCACACACCTCTCCGCCACTCTCACACCAACACACACCTCTCCACCACTCTCACACACTTCTCCGCCACTCTCACACTAACACACACTTCTTTGCCACTCTCACACACCTCTCCACCACTCTCACACCAACACACACCTCTCCACCACTCCCACACAGCTCTCCACCACTCTCACACCAACACACACCTCTCCACCACTCTCACACACTTCTCCGCCACTCTCACACTAACACACACTTCTCTGCCACTCTCACACACCTCTCCACCACTCTCACACCAACACACACCTCTCCACCACTCCCACACACCTCTCCACCACTCTCACACCAACACACACCTCTCCACCACTCTCACACACTTCTCCGCCACTCTCACACCAACACACACCTCTCCGCCACGCTAACACAGAGATAGGGTTAGAGAGAGAGGGTTAGAGAGAGAGAGAGAGAGAGAGAGAGGGTTAGAGAGAGAGAGGGTTAGAGAGTGTAAGAGAGAGAGAGTTAGAGAGGGTTAGAGAGAGAGGGGGGTTAGAGAGAGAGGGTTAGAGAGAGAGGGTTAGAGAGAGAGGGTTAGAAAGGGTTAGAGAGAGGGGGGGTTAGAGAGAGAGAGGGTTAGAGAGAGGGTTAGAGAGAGAGAGGGTTGGATAGGGTTGGAGAGAGAGAGGGGGGGTTAGAGAGAGAGACATGGTTAGAGAGAGAGAGGGTTAGTGAGAGAGAGACATGGTTAGAGAGAGAGAGGGTTAGTGAGGGTTAGAGAGAGAGTTAGAGAGGGTTAGAGATAGAGAGAGGGGGTTAGAGAGAAGGTTAGAGAGAGAGAGGGTTAGAGAGAGAGTGAGGGGGTTAGAAAGAGAGAGAGAGAGGGTTAGAGAGAGAGGGGGTTAGAGAGGGTTAGCGAGAGAGAGGGTTAGAGAGAGAGAGAGAGAGAGAGAGAGAGAGAAAGAGAGAGCGAGAGAGAGGGAGAGGGTTAGAGAGGGTTAGATAGAGAGAGAGTTAGAGAGGTTTAGAGAGAGAGAGGGTTGGAGAGGGTTGGAGAGGGTTGGAGAGAGAGGGGGGGGTTAGAGAGAGAGGGTTAGAGAGAGAGACATGGTTAGAGGGAGAGAGAGGGTTAGAGAGAGAGAGAGGGTTAGAGAGAGAGGGTGGGGAGGGTTGGAGAGAGAGAGGGGGTTAGAGAGAGAGGGTTAGAGAGGGTTAGAGAGAGAGAAGGTTAGAGAGAGAGGGTTAGAGAGAGAGAAAGGGTTAGAGAGAGAGGGTTAGAGGGAGAGAGAGGGTTAGAGAGAGAGAGAGGGTTAGAGAGAGAGGGTGGGGAGGGTTGGAGAGAGAGAGGGGGTTAGAGAGAGAGGGTTAGAGAGAGGGTTAGAGAGAGAGAGTGTTAGAGAGAGAGACAGGGTTAGAGAGAGAGAGGGTTAGACAGAGAGAGAGGGTTAGAGAGGGTTAGAGAGAGAGAGGGTTTGAGAGGGTTAGAAAGAGAGAGGGTTAGAGAGAGAGACAGGGTTAGAGAGAGAGAGAGAGAGAGAGAGAGAAGGGGTTAGAGAGAGAGAGAGAGGGAGAGACAGGGTTAGAGAGAGAGAGGGTTAGAGAGAGAGAGAGAATGTTAGAGAGAGAGAGAGAATGTTAGAGAGAGATGGTTAGAGGGAGAGAGAGATGGTTAGAGAGACAGGGTTAGAGACAGAGGGTTAGAGAGAAAGAGAGAGAGAGAGAGAGAGAGAGAGAGAGAGAGAGAGAGGGTTAGAGAGTGTTAGAGAGATAGAGGGGGTTGGAGAGAGGGTTAGAGAGAGGGTTTGAGAGAGAGAGAGGGTTAGAGAGAGAGAGAGCGTTAGAGAGAGAGGGTTAGAGAGAGAGATACAAAGAGAGAAAGAGAGAGAGAGAGAGAGAGAGAGAGAGAGAGAGAGAGAGAGAGAGAGAGAGAGAGAGAGAGAGAGAGAGAGAGGGTTAGAGAGTGTTAGAGAGATAGAGGGGGTTGGAGAGAGGGTTAGAGAGAGGGTTTGAGAGAGAGAGAGGGTTAGAGAGAGAGAGAGCGTTAGAGAGAGAGGGTTAGAGAGAGAGATACAAAGAGAGAAAGAGAGAGAGAGAGAGAGAGAGAGAGAGAGAGAGAGAGAGAGAGAGAGAGAGAGAGAGAGTGGCTGACAGGCTGTGCTCACTCTGCTCCAGGGGCGAAGCATTTCCTATTACAAATACTCAGACCTCAGATAATCTTTCTTTCCCAAAATTATCATTCAGTACAACGAATTTGAAACTATCAAAGATTAAGAAAAATCTAATATTTATTGGGTGAAAAGACAAAATTAGCCAAATATATGTTCTCCTGCCACAACCTGAGGGACAGCCAATGAAAAGTGCAATGTAATGTCAATAATATTTCCCATTTTGGTTTTGTTTTGGCTTTCATACCATGTCATGCATCTTCTCAGTCATGTTGACACTGGTCTACTACCATTGCTTTAATGTATTGTTATTCTCATTAATATTGTTGTGATAGTTGCTGTTAATGATATTCCCATTTCCACTACTATTATTAGTATTGATGCCTTATTGCTGTCGGTCCCACCATTTTTTGTTATATGTATACTTTGACAATGTAAGTAATTTAACTTGCCATGTCAATAAAGTGTACTGAATTGAGAGAGGGGAGAGAGAGCTAGAGAGAGAGAGAGAGAGAGAGAGAGAGAGAGCGCTAGAGAGAGAGAGAGAGAGAGAGAGAGAGAGAGAGAGAGAGAGAGAGAGAAAGGGAGAGGGGGAGAGAGAGAAAGAATGAAAGACAGAAAGCGTGTCTCCTCCAGCTTATGGACAGGAAGGAGAGAACACATAGAAGATGTGAAGCAGAGTTCAAGTTACTCCCCAGACAGCACAAAGGGACAGTGGGAATAGCAGTGCATTTCAAGTGCCATTACTCCTTCAGAATATTAGAAAGGGAAACTTTGGAGAGCTGTCACTTAGAGGTTGAATGCATGAATGGAGAAATGAGCACATACTGTATGTGTCAATCACGCCCTATTTTTTCTGTCTACCTGTCCCTTTCCATCCATCACTTTTCCTCTTTCAGCCGCTGCCATTGTTGTTTTCTTCCCAAGCTGCCTTCCCCTCCCATCTCTCCCTCTCTCTCTGTTTTGTCTCTCTCTCCTTTTCTGTGTCTCTCTCTGTCTCCTCTCTCTGCCTCTCTGTCCTCTACCTTTATCTCTCTCTGTCCTCTACCTGTATCTCTCTCTGCCTCTCTGTCCTCTACCTTTATCTCTCTCTGCCTCTCTGTCCTCTACCTTTATCTCTCTCTGCCTCTCTGTCCTCTACCTTTATCTCTCTCTGCCTCTCTGTCCTCTACCTTTATCTCTCTCTGCCTCTCTGTCCTCTACCTTTATCTCTCTCTGCCTCTCTGTCCTCTACCTTTATCTCTCTCTGCCTCTCTGACCTCTTCCTTTATCGCTCTCTGCCTCTCTGTCCTCTTCCTTTATCACTCTCTGTCTCTCTCTCACCCTTCTTACCTATGCACTTGTGTTCACCCCTCCTCCTCCCAGCCCTATAAAGCTGATGCAGCAGCTGTGTTTGTTGTTGTTAGGCCAATCACCTGATGACATCCCAACCCTGAAGAAATACAAGACTCGACCCCTCATGAGTCTGCACCACAGACAGCTTTTAACAGACTGCTACTGAAGCTAAGACATCAATGTACAGTAAGTTGTTGTGTATTCATCTGTCATATGTTTTCATCATAAAATGTATTTTCATCGTACAGTATCATACATATAACACACAAGCAGCATTCTGGACATGGTGCCACACAGTACACTCAGGTAAAAGGGTGTTCAACTAGTTACATCCTCCATTGCCCCTGGGTTTTGCCTTTCCATTTACAGTAACATAAATGTAAGTGACTGGCCAGACAGACAATTACCTCAACCACTGTCTGAGGAGGAAGTACAGTAAAATACACTATGACCACCTAAGGATGTAGGATATTCATTTGAGCCAATTTGCTACAGCAGGAAAATAATCCTGCAGCAACAGGAAATATGAATTATTATGCAGATTATAATTAATGGACATTTTTGTAGGGGTTTATACATTTTTTGTAAGGAAAATTAGGTCTGAAATAACAAACATCAGAAGTCTTTTAAACCTCAAATACACTCAAATGTGTTATTCCCTGCAGGAAAGTTCGCCTGCAACAGGGTGATCAAAGTAAGATCCTACATCAGTACTGGTTAAGCGGTGAGTACCCCTGCATTACCACCCCAACGGAAGCAGTGGAACACACTGATAGTTGATACTAGTTTTTGCCTGTCCTTTGTCTCATCTTCTGTCCTAAGACTTGAATGAGCAGGTGTTCACTTCCCGGTTGACAGAGTCTTTGTTTATTATCAGTACGGCTGGTGGGTGGGCAGTGAGGTGAAGGCTCTCCCTAATAAATATAAATTACTCGTCTCAGACAGGTCATCACCTGATGGCGGAACCCCTGTCATTTGATGCCTCCCCCTCCTCTACTACCTCCTTCTGTCTTCTCTCCACCTCCCTGTCTCCCATCCTGCCTCCGCCCCATCTGTCTCAGCGTCAGGTTGGCCCTGTCTTTCCTCCCCATCTCCCCCCTCTCCTCCTAGTGTCAGTGTAGCTCAGTCTGGCCCTGTCCCTCTCTAGATCACTACTCTGTCAACAGGGCCCCACTAGGGCCCTCTGAGCAGCTGCTAGAGTCAGGTTACAGGAAAGCATAGAGAAAGAGAGGGTGGAGGGCTGTGATCCCATTTCCTCCTCCTCCTCCTCCTCCTCCTCGTCCTCCTCCTCTTCATCCTCAGTCAAACCCACAATCTCTCATCTCTGTCCTTATTGGTCTAAAGGGACAAAAGTTACTAGTCTGGCTTTTTTGTGTGTATTTTGGCGGTTTCAGGTTTTCAAGTAAAGGGGGGCTTCATATGGACGATAACCCTCTGCTTGGTGTTCCTGTCTGATTTTCTAATGTTAACCAATAAAATATTCTCCAGTCTGCAGTACATCAATGTGCTTTAATTTGCTCAAATAGCTCAAAGTCAAAAAAATATTTATGATCTGTATTTTCAAATTGATTTCAGAAAAAAGATCCATTTGATAAAATATATAAGTACTTCAGTACAGCTTCCACAAAATGTGGTGATTTATTCAGCTGGCCTTTACTGTGACGACTTCCGCCGAAGTTGGTCCCTCTCCTTGTTCGGGCGGCGTTCGAAGTCACCGACCTTCTAGCCATCGCTGATCCTCTTTTCATTTTCCTTTGGTTTTGTCTTGTCTTCCATCACACCTGGTTCCAATCCCATCAATTACATGTTGTGTATTTAACCCTCTGTTTCCCCTCATGTCCTTGTCAGTGATTGTTTGTTGTATGTATTGGTGTGTGATGGGTTTTTCACCCACTTATTTTATTTTGTATATTTTGGTTTTCTGAGTTTTTTGTATATTCATTAAACTGCTCCGTTAATACCAAGTTCACTCTCCTGCGCCGGACTTCCCTGCCACCAGCACGCACCCATTACATTTACACAGCATGTCGTAGATTAGAATGTACCATAGAACAGAGGAGCTTTAGTGTGTGCAGTACTGTATGTGTGTATATTTGCTCATGTAATTATTAAGAGCAAATATACTGCTGGTAATCCAAATGTCACACACCAGCATTTCAGATGAGAAGTTCAGGTTTGGATTTACGTCAAACATACAGTCCATTCTCCAGAATTGCAGGCTTGTTTGTTAGTTTTTTGCTATGTTCTCATGGCAAGCCATTAATTAATGAACAGTCAGTAATGCCAGAGATTAACGGCAGGAATGTATATTGGGAAAGAGAGAGAGAGGGGGATAGAGGGACGAGAGAGAGAGAAAAAGAGAGAGATTCATCACTCTGTACACCTTTAGTTCCTGTCCCACCACCTCCTCCCCAGACAGACGCGCCCCTGCAGCCCAACAGGAAGTCTGAGAGGAGAAGGAGATGGTGTCTGCTGGCTGGACAGACAGTCTGTCATTACTGTCATGCTTCAGAGATACAAACACAGATAAGACTGTTAAGTCTTTAAGGCATCTCTCTCTCTCTCTCTCTCTCTCTCTCTCTCTCTCTCTCTCTCTCTCTCTCTCTCTCTCTCTCTCTCTATCTCTCTGTCTCTCTCTGTCTCTCTCTGTCTCTCTCTCTCTGTCTCTCTGTCTCTCTCTCTGTCTCTCTCTCTGTCTCTCTCTCTCTGTCTCTCTCTCTCTCTCTCTCTCTCTCTCTGCTAATGGCTCTCATGGTTAACAGCAATATCCACTTGGCAAAGAGGTAAACATATTTAGACACAACTATTAGACTATAAACTATGAATGTAGCTAACCCCTTGGCTGTCATACACACTTGCATAAAACATTAACAGTATACCGGGTCATCCTCCTTTTGTTTCGGAGTCTGAGCCAAGTCCAACACCGCAGTTCAACTTGCTGCGTCTCTCATGCCTCTTCTAAACCCCTCACCCCACTTCTTCCCCTCTCCCACTCATCCCTCTTCCTCCCACCTGCCATATCCTGTCTGGTTTTCCTATCTCCAGGGGACCATCCCTTCTGATTCTAGAGTTGGGAAAAGAAGCGTTCCTGACCGCCAAGCGAACCCATCGTTCATCCATTGTGGGGATTGCAAAGGGAGGACTTGGACCCTGACACCTAATGCGGATGTTGTTGCCCATTTGTCTTGAGTAGTGGTGGAAAAAGTACCCAATTGTCGTACTTGAATAAAAGTAAAGATACCTTAATAGATAATGACTCAAGTAAAAGTGGAGACTTCTTGCCATGGATCATCACTGGAGGCTTCGTGCCATGGATCATCACTGGAGGCTTCGTGCCATGGATCATCACTGGAGGCTTCGTGCCCTGGATCACCACTGGAGGCTTCTTGCCATGGTGAATCACTGGAGGCTTCGTGCCATGGATCATCACTGGAGGCTTCGTGCCATGGATCATCACTGGAGGCTTCGTGCCATGGATCACCACTGGAGGCTTCTTCCCATGGATCATCACTGGAGGCTTCGTGCCATGGATCATCACTGGAGGCTTCGTGCCATGGATCACCACTGGAGTGGAGAGACACACAGGAGGCCTGGCTCTGGGAGCAGACACAGAACTCACCAGGCTGGGGAGACATGCAGGAGGCCTCTTCCTTAGCCGAGGCACCGGATACACTGGGCCGTGGAGGCGCACTGGAGGTCTCGAGCGCAGAGCTAGCACAACTCCTCCTGGCTGGATACCCCCTGTAGCCCGGCAAGTACGGGGAGCTGGAACAGGCTGCACTGGGCTGTGCTGGTGAACCGGGGACACCGTGCGTAGGGTTGGCGCAGGATAACCCGAGCCGAGGAGACGTCCTGGAGGTCTGGAGAGCAGGGCTGGCACACTCCGTCCTGGCTCGATGCCCACTCTAACTCGGCCGATGCGAGGAGCTGCGATGTAGCGCACCGGGCTATGAGTGCGTGCTGGGGACACCGTACGCCTCACCGCATAACACGGTGCCTGCCCGGTCACTCTCTCCCCACGGCAAACACGAGGAGTTGGCTCAGGTCTCTGACCTGACTCCGCCAATCTCCCCGTGTCCCTCCCCCCAAAAAACATATGGGGCTGTCTCTCGTGCATGCCTCCTCGAGCCAACTCCTCGTAGCGTCGCCGCTCCGCCTTAGCTGCCTCCAGCTCTTCTTTAGAACGGCAATACTCTCCCGTCTGTGCCCAGGGTCCCTTGTCGTTCAGGATTTCCTCCCATGTCCAACTCTCCAACAAATGCTGCTCCCTCCTACCACGCTGCTTGGTCCTTTGATGGTGGGTAGTTCTGTAACGATCGTCATCTGAAGATGAGGAATCATCAGACCAAAGCGCAGCGTGGTAAGTGTTCATGTTAATTTATTAAAACAGAACACTGAACAAAATAACAAAGAGAATGAACGAAACAGTCCTGTCTGGTACAGACACAAAGACAGAAAACAACTACCCACAAAACACAGGTGGGAAAAGGCTACTTAAGTATGGTTCTCAATCAGAGACAACTATAGACAGCTGCCTCTGATTGAGAACCACACCCGGCCAAACACACAGAAATAGAAAACATAGAACACACAACATAGAATGCCCACCCCAACTCACGCCCTGACCAAACCAAAATAGAGACATAAAAAGGATCTCTAAGGTCAGGGCGTGACAGGTATTTGGTTTAAAATATACTTAAGTATCAAAAGTAAAATGTAAGCAAACAAGACGGTACCCTTTTCTTGTTTTTCAAATGTGCAGATAGCCAGGGGCACACTCCAACACTCCAACACTCCAACACTCCAACATCATTTACAAACAAAGCATTTGTTTTTAGTGAGTCTGCCAGATCAGAGACAGTAGAGATGACCAGGGTAGTTCTCATGATAAGTGCGTAGATTGGACCATTTTCCACCACTGGTCTTGAATCAGATCAGACATTATTACACTAGTCTGCAAAGATACAGGAAGTTCTCAACAGGACATCACTCATGCTAACCTTGTCTGTGCCTTATTGAAGCTGAGGTTACAACCATTGGAAAAAGCAATAGAAATGTCTTATTATGCAAAACATTTTAAGAGGTGCTTTTTTAGGAATATTATAAACCAGCCATTGTTTGACAGTAGTATTTGTCTGAGCATGATGTGAGTGATCTCATGTAAGCAAAGTAGCAACCTGGCTATTTACTTAACCACATACACTTTCATAGAAGACCCCACCTCCTCACTGTACCTCCACACACACACACACACACACACACACACACACACACACACACACACACACACACACACACACACACACACACACACACACACACACAGACACAGACACACACACACACACACACACACACACACACACACACACACACACACACACACACACACACACATAAAATATCAGTTGGCTTTGGGGAACTTGTGAGGGATTATCAACATCAAAGTCAATATAAATGTCAGCCTGGCTATCTTTGGAAATGCCAGCAACCCTTTGCATATCCCCACCACACAACCAATACAGCCCAGTTATGACTCACACACACACACACACACACACACACACACACACACACTCACTCACTCACTCACTCACTCACTCACTCACTCACTCACTCACTCACTCACTCACTCACTCACTCACTCACTCACTCACTCACTCACTCACTCACTCACTCACTCACTCACTCACTCACTCACTCACTCACTCACTCACTCACTCACTCACTCACTCACTCACGCACGCACGCCCGCGCACACACGCACACACACATACACACACACACACAGAGAGAGGGGTGATTATCGCTGCTCTGGTGAGAGCATGGCTTTTGATCTTCTAACATATTGGAAAGCACTTAGAGGCGTCCCGCTCGCCAGCTGAGAGGCATAAATAGATGACATCACACCCAGACGGGGTCTCCCACCCAGCCCACTGTATCCAGGGGCTTCTCCCCGTGCCAATATCAATTAGATTAACAGGATTATGTAAATCTCCCTCTCAGGTTGGTGGTTATTGTAATTTGGATTTATTTGTAGAATAAAGTGCAACTTAAAAACTTTGCCTTTTCATTTGAAATTCCAATGGAAACCTAGACAGTTCTTTATGAACAGCAGATTGAATGGCTCACATTTTTTATAATAAAAAAAACCCTATTTTTAGATATCCACATTTATAGTAAATACGTGTTTAGAAGCTTCTGATAACCTATCATATCATTATATCCCACAACATCCTATCCTATTCTATAAGAGATCATGAAACTGAATGACTTTGAAGTCCATATTAATTATATGCCCCCCCCCATTGTCTTTGTTAACTCCACACTGAGAACGACCTCTGACCTCTGATGGCCGTTGACCGCCTCATCTCCCTCCAGGAACCCTGAATAGGTAACAGGAAACCAGTGAGAGGTGAGAGGTCACCCCCGCCCCATCTACCTACTACCTGCCTCTGACCTGCAGCACCACGAGCTGTCAACCTGAACACACCGCATCTCCCCTGTCCATCCCTACCCCCTACCACCTCCCCCTGTGAAATAGGAAACAGTGGAAGCATAAAGAATGAGGTCTTTGTCTAAACCCCTGACCCCAAAGAACCTCTAGGTATCAGGACACAGAAATCCTCCTCCAAGAAACCTGAACTGTCTAACTTAATTAAAACAGCAAACTGAATGCAGCAGCATCCTCCATTCAATCCCCCCTCTTCAAATCCTATCATAGTAATATCCCATGCTGAACACCCTGACATCGGGTGCTGTAGGAGTCCTGGCGGGCAGGCAGTGTGCCCCCGGTGATTCGTTGGGCAGACCGTACCACCCTCTGGAGAGCCCTGCGGTTGCGGGCGGTGCAGTTGCTGTGCTAGATGGTGATACAGCCCGACAGGATGCTCTCAATTGTGTATCTGTAAAAGTTTCTGAGGGTCTTAGGGACCAAGCCAAATTTCTTCAGCCTTCTGAGGTTGAAGAGGCGCTGTTGCACCTTCTTCACCACACTGTCTGTGTGGGTGGACCATTTCAAATTGTCAGTGATGTGTACGCCGAGGAACTTGAAACTTTCCACCTTCTCCACTACTGTCCCGTCAATGTGGATGCGGGCGTGCTCTCTCTGCTGTTTCCTGAAGTCCACGATCAGCTCCTTCGTTTTGTTGACATTGAAGGAGAAGTTATTTTCCTGGCACCACTCCGCCAGGGCACTCACCTCCTCCCTGTAGGCTGTCTCGTCATTGTTGGTAATCAGGCCTACTGCTGTTGTGTTGTCTGCAAACTTGATTGAGAACTTGATTGAGTTGGAGGCGTGCGTGGCCACGCAGCCATGGGTGAACAGGGAGTACAGGACTGGGCTGAGTACGCACCATTATGAGGCCCCTGTGTTGAGGATCAGCAAAGTGGAGGTGTTGTTTCCTAACTTCACCACCTGGGGGTGACCCGTCAGGAAGTCCAGGCCCCAGTTGCACAGGGCGGGGTTCAGACCCAGGGCCACGAGCTTAATGATGAGCTTGGAGGGTACTATGGTGTTGAATGCTGAGCTGTAGTCAATGAACAGCATTCTGACGTAGGTATTCCTCTTAGGGCAGTGTGCAGTGCGATGGCGATTGCATCGTCTGAGGACTTATTGGGGAGGTAAGCAAATTGAAGTAGTTCTAGGGTGTCAGGTAAGGTGGAGGTGATATGATCCTTAACTAGCCCCTCAAAGCACTTCATGACGACAGAAGTGAGTGCTACTCTGCGATAGTCATTTAGTTCAGTTACCTTTGCTTTCTTGGGTACCCTTCTGCACGATGAACTGAGAACGTATGTGTGTGTGTGTGTGTTTGGAACACATAATTGACTCCAGGAAAGTAGGAAATCCAAGGCCTACCAGAACGACTTTAATATCCCACACAGAAGGCAACTGCAGTGGCCAAAGATCCTTGGTTTGGTATAAAACATAAAATGGAGGACGGTAGCATGGGAAAAGATGTTTAACTGGTGGTGGTGATGGTGGATTCTGACTGAAGCATTTCAAATCATTAAAAACTCCCAGCCTTAACATGTGTTTGCTGTAAACGCAGAACAGAGAGTGTTCGTGTCCAACCACCTAATTATTTCTACAGAGTTGTGATGCAGCACTGAAACCCATTGGCGTTAGAAGCATGTACTGTACAGCTGAAGAGCCTATTTTGATGCAAGGATGTATTTTTGGGACAGCTTTTGGTATGCCAATGAAACAAAATGTATTTCTTGAAGAAGAATGAGGATTTGGTGTAAGTTAATGCATGAAGGAAATATGTTGCATGAGTGTGTTACTGACTAGAGAGTGTTACTGGCCTTGGAGAGTGTTAGTGACTCTAGTGAGTGCTACTGACTCTAGAGAGTGTTACTGACTAGAGAGTATTACTGGCATTAGAGAGTGTTACTGTCTCTAGAGAGTGTTTCTTGCTCTAGAGAGTGTTACTGGCTCTAGAGAGTGTTACTGGCTCTAGAGAGTGTTACTGACTCTAGAGAGTGTTACTGACAAGAGAGTGTTACTGGGTCTAGAGAGTGTTACTGACTCTAGAGAGTGTTACTGACTGTAGAGAGTGTTACTGCCTCTAGAGAGCGTTACTGTCTCTAGAGAGGGTTACTGAATCTAAAGAGTATTACTGGCCTTAGAGAGTGTTACTGACTCTAGAGAGTGTTACTGACTGTAGAGAGTGTTACTGCCTCTAGAGAGCGTTACTGTCTCTAGAGAGGGTTACTGAATCTAAAGAGTATTACTGGCCTTAGAGAGTGTTACTGACTCTAGAGAGTGTTACTGACTCTAGAGAGTGTTACTGCCTCTAGAGAGCGTTACTGTCTCTAGAGAGTGTTACTGTCTCTAGAGAGTGTTACTGACTCTAGAGAGTGTTACTGTCTCTAGAGAGCGTTACTGGCTCTAGAGAGTGTTACTGGCTCTAGAGAGTGTTACTGGCTCTAGAGAGTGTTACTGGGTCTAGAGAGTGTTACTGGGTCTAGAGAGTGTTACTGGGTCTAGAGATTGTTACTGACTCTAGAGAGTGTTACTGACTCTAGAGAGTGTTACTGACTCTAGAGAGTGTTACTGACTGTAGAGAGTGTTACTGACTCTAGAGAGTGTTACTGACTCTAGAGAGTGTTACTGACCGTAGAGAGTGTTACTGGCTCTAGAGAGTGTTACTGGCTCTAGAGAGGGTTACTGAATCTAAAGAGTGTTACTGACCTAGAGAGTGTTACTGACTCTAGAGAATGTTACTTGTTTTAGAGAGCGTTACTGTCTCTTGAGAGTGTTACTGACTCTAGAGAGTGTTACTGACTCTAGAGATTGTTACTGACTCTAGAGATTGTTACTGACTCTAGAGAGTGTTACTAGTTCTAGAGAGTGTTACTAGTTCTAGAGAGTGTTACTGTCTCTAGAGAGTGTTACTGACTAGAGAGTGTTACTAACTAGAGAGTGTTACTAGTTCTAGAGAGTGTTACTGTCTCTAGAGAGTGTTACTAGTTCTAGAGAGTGTTACTAATTCTAGAGAGTGTTACTAGTTTTAGAGAGCGTTATTGTCTCTTGAGAGTGTTGCTGAATCTAGAGAGTGTTACTGACTCTAGAGATTGTTACTGACTCTAGAGAGTGTTACTAGTTCTAGAGAGTGTTACTAGTTCTAGAGAGTGTTACTGTCTCTAGAGAGTGTTACTGACTAGAGAGTGTTACTGACTCTAGAGAATGTTTCTCGTTTTAGAGAGCGTTACTGTCTCTAGAGAGTGTTGCTGAATCTAGAGAGTGTTACTGACTCTAGAGAGTGTTACTAGTTCTAGAGAGTGTTACTGAGTCTAGAGAGTGTTACTGGCTCTAGAGAGTGTTACTGACTCTAGCGATTGTTACTGACTCTAGAGAGTGTTACTGACTAGAGAGTGTTACTGTCTCTAGAGATTGTTACTAGTTCTAGAGAGTGTTACTGTCTCTAGAGAGTGTTACTAGTTCTAGAGAGTCTTTCTAGTTCTAGAGAGTGTTACTGACTCTAGAGATTGTTACTGACTAGAGAGTGTTACTGGGTCTAGAGAGTGTTGTGTTGTGTGACAAAACGGCACATTTTAGAGTGGCCTTTTATTGCCCCCAGCACAAGGTGCACCTGTGTAATGAGCATGCTTTCTAATCAGCTTCTTGATATGCCACAGCTGTCAGATGGATGGCGTTATTATGGCGTCGTGTGGACAAGCGGTTTGCTGATGTCAACGTTGTGAATAGAGTGCCCCATGGTGGCGGTGGGGTTATGGTATGGACAGACATAAGCTACGAACCACAAACACAATTACATTTTAGCAAAGGCAATTTGAATGCACAGAGATACTGTGACGAGATCCTTAGGCCCATTGTCGTGCCATTCATCAGCCACCATCACCTCATGTTGCATGATAATGGCACAAGGATCTGTGCACAATTCCTGGAAGCTGAAAATGTTCCAGTTCTACCATGGCCTGCATGCTCACCAGACATATCACCCATTGAGCGTGTTTGGGATGCTCTGGATCGACGTATACGACTGCGTGTTCCAGTTCCCGCCAATATGCAGCAACTTCACACAGCCGTTGAAGAGGAGTGGGACAACATTCCACAGGCCAAAATCAACAGTCTGATCAACCCTATTCAAAGGCAAATGGTGGTTACACCAGATACTGAGAGTTTTTTTTCTTCCCCAAAATACAATACGTTCCCTCCTCTTCATGTTATTGATAGCCCTAGCTGCACATTAGGGAACTGTCCCTCCAGCCCTCAGCTGTGACCGGTCGTCATTGGAAGCACACGGAACCTGAGGAAGTATAGGAGAGGGTTTTGACAGCTGCTCTGTCTGCCGGCTGCTGTGAGTGTGTAGTTTCCTCCTCTTTATGATTGTGATTGTTGCTTCACACATACACAGCCCCTCTCAGTGTTCAGAACCAGAGAGAGCTGGGACTTTAAACAGAAAAGATCATTGTTTGAGAGAGAGAGAGAGAGAGAGAGAGAGAGAGAGAGAGAGAGAGAGAGAGAGAGAGAGAGAGAGAGAGAGAGAGAGAGAGAGAGAATGGCATCCTGCCATCGGTCACTACTCCGCATTCCTCTGCTCCCAAAACACAGTCAACCAACCAGCTCCCTCCCTCAGGGGCCCTGTGAGAATGTGTGTGTGGAGAAACCACTGGTGGCTGATTACAGCTCTCTCTCATCACCAATAAAACCAGGCAAGAGCTCCAGAGTTCTCAACCATGGTCGTGTGTGTGGGGACAGGGATCATTACTGCGGCATGATGTGCTAATGTCTTTAATGGCCGTTGCTTAATCCACCACCTCGTTATTCACCATAGAGACTTGACATTTTGCTATTTGTTGAACATTAAAACAGTTGGCGAGAGAGAAAACATTCTCAGGAGGGGACAGGAGTAAACCTCTGGGCCAGACTCACAGTCCAAAAGTACCTGGTGTAAATCATGCATGTGCAAACTCAGCACTTCTGATTATTTGGCTAACCTTTTACCTGCCGAGTGTCATTCCAAAGTAATCAAAAGGCATTTTAGAAGCATTATTTACATGGCATACAAGTAACTTACTCATAAGTCATGTTTCTGCAAAGGGCATACACTACAGTAGGCTTGGGCTACAGCTGCCAACAGCACTATAACACATAGAGTCTTTCCTGGAAAGAGATCTTTAAACCTCAGGGCACATATATATCACATCACATCACATGAGCAGGCCAAGTGCAGGGCCAGGGTCATTTTACAAGTGCATAATGAGCGCTTGTAGACCTGGCAGAGAATAATCCAGATTTCCTCTCTCTTCTTTATAAATCTAAACTAATCAAGATATAGGGGAAATTATTGGCTTCCTGAGTGGAGTGACTGCAGAGCTTTGGTCTGACCTAGATCTGCCACTGTGTGTGTGTGTATGTATGTGTGTGACCTGAGTTTCAGGTTTCCCCTCGCTGGATGAATGAATGAGCTTCCTGTCATTCTGAAGGCTGCCCCAAAGGCCTATGGCCTACCATCCTAACCTGGCCTGGATGAAAACACACACACTCACACTCCTGGAGGACCCAGGGGTCCTTTTTAGTTTCCATTTTAGTTTCGTCAGACCACAAAACGTTTTGCCACATGGCTACAGAATCTCTGGAGGATTTTTTTTGCATGCTTCAAACGAGATTCAAGGTGGGCTTTCTTGAGTAATGGCTTCCTTTTTACCTCCTTGCCTGTCACGCCCTGACCTTAGAGATCCTTTTTATGTCTCTATTTTGGATTGGTCAGGGCGTGAGTTGGGGTGGGTATTCTATGTTCTATGTTGTGTATTTCTTTGTGTTTGGCCCGGGTGTGGTTCTCAATCAGAGGCAGCTGTCTATCGTTGTCTCTGATTGAGAACCATACTTAGGTATCCCTTTTTTCCACCTGTCTTGGTGGGAAGTTGTCTTTGTTTGTAGGGCACATAGCCTTTAGCTTCACGGTTTGTTTTTGTAGTGTTTGTTGTTTTGTTCGGCGTCTTTTTCCCAAATAAAGAGAAAATGTACGCTCACCACGCTGCACCTTGGTCCTCTCCTTTCAACAGCCGTGACACTACCATACATTCCAGATTTGTGGAGTGCTTTGGATATTGTTGTCACATGTACACAAAGCATGTAGCTCTATGAAAGTTGCCTCTCTGATCAGTCACCTACTTGCTCTGTCATCCAGTTTGGAGGGATGGCCTGATGTAGGCACGGTCTTGGTGGTGCCATACACGTTTCACTGCTTAACCCTTGTGTTGTCTTAAGGGTCAAAAATGAAACGCCTGTCACGACTTCCGCCGAAGTCGGCTCCTCTCCTTGTTCGGGCGGCATTCGGCGATCGACGTCACCGGCTTTCTAGCCATCGCCGCTCCATTTTTCATATGTCCATTTGTTTTGTCTTGTCCCATACACACCTGGTTTTCATTCCCCAATCAATCTACATGTATTTAGCCCTCTGTTTCCCATCATTTCTTTGTGTGTAATTGTTTATTGTTATGTGGTTTGTCAGGCGCATTACTTTTGTTATTTCTGTGGTTTTGGCACTTGCATGTTTTTATTGTGCTGTCATTTGGAACGGAATTAAAGTGCGCCTGTTTGCTACACTCTGCTCTCCTGCACCAGACTTCGCCTCCGCTACACACGCTTAACAACGCCACTATGTTTAACAGCAGAGAAAACCCCCTAAATGATATTTTTTCAACTTGAAATTTGATCACTTCCCTAGAGTGACCCCAACATTAGAAAAAGTGAAACATCACCTTTGTTCATATTACCATGAAAGCTGTACACCACCAGGGTACAAAGATTGTCTTAGGGTCATTTTGACCTGGCAGTTATAAAATAATTTACACACCACAAAAACCACAAAGACACAAAGACACACACACACACACACACACAATGAGAAATTTAGATGATGTGTGCTACTGATTGAACTCAGACAAAACTAAAACTGTATTGTACATGTGCAGCATCTCCCCTCCATGACCCCACACGTGACTCAAGTTCACAGACAAAATAAAAACTATTTCAGACAAAATAAAAACAATTTAAGACAAAATAAACATTTATTGAAAGCATTGTTTACTAATGGGGAATGCAGTCAGAGGCTATAAATGAGCTGCAGATGACAGTCCCCCCAGTTCTCTCTTTGCTGAAGCCATGAGTGCACGTTTTAGTGCCCAACAGGTCGTAGATCAGATTTTTTCAGATGTCCAGGAGGAACAAGAGAACAATGATTTAGAAGAGGAGGAGGTATCTGAAGAAGAAGATGGGGAAGAATACAACCCAGAGCATGATGCATCATTTTCAGATGAAGAAGAAATCTCCCAAGCTGAAAGAGAGACATTTTTGTCAAAGAACGGCAAAATAACATGGTCCTTGTCACCATATGACAACCAGGGCAGGATGGCAGCACAAAATCTCATAAGGATGACCCCAGGGCCCACAAGACATGCAGTTGCCCATGCCCAGGACATCGCCTCAACATTCTACATGTTCATCACACCAGCCATCGAAAAAATCATCCTGGAGATGAAAAATTTGGAGGGTTTCCATAAATATGGAGACAACTGGATGGATGGATGAGGATGGATGAGATTGACCTGCGTGCCTACATTGGGCTGCTAATCTTAGCTGGTGTGTATAGGTCCCGATGCGAGGCCACATGTAGTCTCTGGGATGCAGATTGTGGAAGGCTTCCGTGCATTTGTAACACACTGCTCCAGAGTCCAATGGCGGCAAGCTTTACACCACTCCAGCTGACACTTGACTTTGTGCATGGTGATCTAAGCTTGTGTGCGGCTTCTCGGCCATGGAAACCCTTTTCATGAAGCTCCCAACGAACAGTTATTGTGCTGACGTTGCTTCCAGTGGCAGTTTGGAACTCGGTAGTGAGTGTTGCGGATGATTTTTATGTGTTACCCGCTTCAGCACTCTGCGTTCCCGTTCTGTGCGCTTGTGTGGCCTACCACTTCATGGCTGAGCCGTTGTTACCCCTAGACATTTTCACTTCACAATAACAGCACTTACAGTGGACCTGGGCAGCTCGAGCAGGACAGAAATTTGATGAACTGACTTGTTGGAAAGGTGGCATTCTATGACAGTGCCACATTGAAAGTCACTGAGCTCTTCAGTAAGACGATTCTAATGACAATGTTTGACTATGGAGATTATACACTTGTCAGCAACGGGTTTGTCTGATATAGCCGAATCCACTAATTTGAAGGGGTGTCCACATGCTTTTGTATATATAGTGTATATCACTGAGTGTACAAAACATTAAAAACACCTGCTATTTCCATGACAGACTGACCAGGTGAAAGCTATGATCCCTTATTGATGTCACTTGTTAAATCCACTTCAGTCAGTGTAGATGAAGGGGAGGAGACAGGTTAACCTCTAACACCTCCCAAACCCGGATCCGGGATCCCCCCCATCAAAAAAGCTGACTAGCATAGCCTAGCCTAAAGCCACAGGGATATCATATAATAAAATGTTCATGAAATCACAAGTCCAAGACACCAAATGAAAGATACACATCTTGTGAATCCAGCCATCATTTCTGATTTTTAAAATGTTTTACAGGGAAGACACAATATGTAAATCTATTAGCTAACCACGTTAGCAAAAGACACCACTTTTTTACTCCACCATATTTTTACTCCATCAGTAGCTATCACAAATTCGACCAAATAAAGATATAAATAGCCACTAACCAAGAAACAACTTCATCAGATGACAGTCTGATAACATATTTATTGTATAGCATATGTTTTGTTAGAAAAATGTGCATATTTCAGGTATAAATCATAGTTTACCATTGCAGCCACCATCACAACTCTCACCAAAGCGACTAGAATAACTACAGAGACCATCGTGTATTACCTAATTACTCATCATAAAACATTTCTTAAAAATACACAGCGTACAGCAGATGAAAGACACAGATCTTGTGAATCCAGCCAATATTTCAGATTTTCTAAGTGTTTTACAGCGAAAACACAATATAGCGTTATATTAGCTTACCACAATAGCAAACATCACAACAGCATTGATTCAAGGCAAAAATAGCGATAACGTATAAACCACCAAAATATATTAATTTTTTCACTAACCTTCTCAGAATTCTTCAGATGACAGTCCTATAACATCATATTACACAATGCATATAGAGTTTGTTCGAAAATGTGCATATTTAGCGGCACAAATCGTGCTTATACAATGAGAATAGTGTCCAAAACCTCAAGCAATCTGTCCGGCGCCATCTTGGAGAGGCACCTATTCTAATCGAAAACTATTCATAAACTTGACTAAAAAAATACAGGTTGGACAGCAATTGAAAGACAAATTAGTTCTTAATGCAATCGCTGGGTTACATTTGTAAAATTAACGTTACTTCAAGCATACAGCGTGCGCTAAAGCGAGACGCACCGAAATTCATGGCCGAATTATTATTTGACATTTTTCAACAGAACAACGAATTATCAGCATAAATAGTTCTTACTTTTTGATGAACTCTCATCAGAATCTTGGGAAAGGTGTCCTTTGTCCAAAAGAATCGTTGCTAGGTTGGAGAACGTCCTCTTCCACGTTGCAATTAGCAGTAAACATTAGCATGAGAGAGAGAGATACCCAACCCCCTAGAACGCCAGGAAATGAAATACCCGAAAATCGCAATATACTGACATAAACTGATATAACTCGGTTTAAAATAACAACATTATGATGTCTTTAACACCTATATCGAATAAAAACAGAGCCGGATATATCTAAGAGCTAAAACAGGAGCTTCTAGCACGACATGCCAAGATCCTCCCTGCGTCAGAGCGAAGAGTCAAAAGAGGGGACACCTCGTTTCCAAGCAATTTATAAACTTTCAGATCTGCCTAGAGACTCCATTTCAAGTCCCTCTATTCGCTGACACCCAGGGGAAGGCGTATGCAGTGCATCTCAACCAATAGAGGACAGGCAAATTAATAAACTGTTCTGGGAACAGCGAGCAGATTTCAGCATTTTCAAATCCTCATAGGAAAATTGCTCTAAGTCCAGTTCTGTTTCACTCACAGACATAATTCAAACGGTTTTAGAAACTAGAGAGTGTTTTCTATCCAATAGTAATAATAATATGCATATTGTACGAGCAAGAATTGAGTACGAGGCAGTTTAATTTGGGCACTATTTTTTCCAATGGGGAAACAGCGCCCCCATATTGACAAGAAGTTAAAGAAAGAGTTTTAAGCCTTCAGACAATTGAGACATGGATTGTGTATGTGTGCCACTCAGAGGGTGACAAAAAATGTAAGTGCCTTTGAAATGGGTATGGTAGTAGGTACCAGGTGCACCGGTTTGCTTCAAGAACTACAACGCTGCTGGGTTTTTCACGCTCAATAGTTTCCCGTGTGTATCAAGAATGGTCCACCATCCAAAGGATATCCAGCCAACTTGTGGAGGATGAATCAGAATTAGTTGGGTAACATAGATAAATAAGATGTTTTATTTACATAATATGCTTATGTGAGATACTTGTCATTAGAATGTCTCCCTTTGGACTATACTGTTGGCAGTTGCACTTTTCCCTTCTCAGCTAGGGAAAAGTCACTTGGGGCCCAGAGAGGGGAGAGGTCAGAATGGAACATTGTCTTCATATGTGAATGTATCTGTTAAACCATGTGAAGGGATGGTGTGATTAAGGGGGAACCAATAATCTCTTGGCTCCACAATGTCTGTGCGCAAGTCACTCCCCTCAGTGAGCTTGTCCAGGAGTGGGGAGAAGAGGGGGTTTACTTGAGATGGGAGAATATAGAGTTGACAATTGAGTTATGCCTTGGATGAGGTAATGTTTTGGTACTATGAAGTATCAGGAACGAGATTAGAACCTCGTCTTAGAGACCAAACTGAAAGATAATTTATAGCTAATGTTATCTGGCTATGGGATACTCCTTTCTCAAGTAAAAGGCCCTTTGTGAAGTTTTCCTAAGATCTGTGGTTCGTCATGTAAGTTGAGAGGGGTGTATCTTGGCTATAAAATATCTTGGTATTCTTTTGTAGGCATTCTCAGAATTCATTATAGACACTGAATTGATCTGAGAGTCAAAGGGCTATGGTGAAGCTCATATAATTAAAGATGAAGTTTAAGTATAACTCTGACTGGTGTGTGGTTTGTAACTCTCCTCATTTGGTAATACAGGAAATTGCCACGACAAACTTGACACAACTGTGGGAAGCATTATAGTCAACATGGGCCAGCTTCCCTGTGCAACTCAATATTAGGAAAGTGTTTCTTAATGTTTGGTATACTCAGTGCATATATGTATATTTTTATAATCATTATTTTACTCAAACCACACGTGGGCCAGATTGGACCCCCTCCAGGCCCGTGGGCCGTATGTTTGACACCCCTGCTATAAAATGAAAGCGGAAAAATAGACTACATTGCAGACCAATGATGAACTTGCAGTTTACAGTTTACCTTACATCCTAGACCCTCTAGCAGCAGTGTATATTTTATCACAACACACAATGAGGAAAGGTCTTTTCATTTAAGAATTTTTTTCTCTTTTCTGGACGCATATGTAGGTCTTGTGTTGGGCCAGGCAAGCTGGCTGGTCGGTTTCCTCTTGTATTCTGGGCTGCTGGGTTTCTCTCCACCAGAGGTAATAATGGCCTAATTTCTGGCTGAGATTCGCAGAGGAACAGGAAATTCTATAGCCCTCCTCAGAGCAGCGGTTACATTACTGGGAGACACCACTAATATAGACTGGTGCCGGCCTGGAAGTCTGTCTCCCTCTCCTTCGCTCTAACACTGCTTCCCTTCTCTCAATCTCTTTCTCTGTAGCTCTCTCATTCTCTCTTTCCTTCAATCTAACCCTCTCTACTCCCTTGTCTCTATCTTTCTCTCTCTCGCCCTTTCTCCCTTTCCTTCATAATCAATCTCTCTCATAATCAGTCTTGCCCCCTTTCTAGCTCTCTCTACTCTCTTTCTCTCTGTCTCTCTCTCTGTCTACCCCTTGTCTCTTTCCCTCTGACCATCAGAGAAAGATTCTGAAACATTATAGGGCTAACCAGTTTTTCATCGATGCACATAGTCAACACAAAGATTCTACCATGTACTATTATAATCATTTAATTTCCTTACTTACCCCATTACATGTTTACAAAAAAATCAAGGGATAACTACTAATTTTAACATGATTACTTGACCTTATTTGTCAAAACTGCTAAATTTACATTTGGACAGTCAGACTGCAGAAACTAGGCTTGAGTTGCCAACAAGACTCTGGCAAAGGCTCTAGCGAGGCCTCCCCAGAATGTTAACACGCTTCAGGAGCACATTATCCATCTCCCCTACATCCAAGCCTTCCAAGCCTTCCCCCTCAGCCCGGCCAAAACTGATATTAGAAAGATAAAGTCTTTTGAAGGGGGTCTGGCTTGGTCCTCCATTGAGGCTGGCACACTTGCTGGTGTTAAATCACCGAGTTTGACAGGTCTAGTCTGCAGCTGACAGACATGCAAGGGATGGTAAACCACACTAAACACACACTATCACCCCTGCCAATACAAATCCAATACAGGCCTGCCTTACCACCCCTGAACACATGATGCACACACATAGAAACACATGCAAGAACACTTGTGCACACACGCACAAATACACTGATCCTGGATCAGATCGACAGTACAGTCAGTCACAGACAAGTCACCCCCCTCCCCGCACACACACACCACACCCACCAGCATGGTTCTCATTAGCCTCACTATAGCCTTGGGTGTGTTGGCAGAGCCCCCTGCTCCTCCCCCTTGGCAGCACACACACAGAAAGAGAGCGGTGTATTTATACATTGTCCCTGTGTTTCCCATTAGGAGGGCTCTGTAGCCTGTCTGTGTGTTCTCATTACCACAGGCCCAAACACACTCTGGTAGTTACGTTCTGTGTGTGTGTGTGTGTGTGTGTGTGTGTGTGTGTGTGTGTGTGTGTGTGTGTGTGTGTGTGTGTGTGTGTGTGTGTGTGTGTGTGTGTGTGTGTGTGTCAAAAGCTCAAATCAACATGAGCGCATCCATAAAGTCTTTATAAGCACTACAACGATGCTTCACAAGAATGTATGACCAAAGTCATACTGCATAAAAGGTCCTTCCACCTACATGTACTTTACCTGACTGCTGAAGCAGCTATATAGGCCTTATAAAGGGATTATGACAATTATTCATTTTGATATTTTTGACCTGTTAAACGAAATGTCTTCCACCATAAAACAGCAGATGAAACAGCAGGACTTTGGTCAAAGCCAAAGTGGTGTAATCTTTACTGGGCATCACAGTGGCACGCTCACTCCTTTCTTCTGTGGTCTGTAATGCATGAATCTGCACCCTTTCTCTTCCCTCTCTCTTGCCCTCTCACAGCTCCTATCTGCTCTTCTTTACAAAACAACAAGAGGTTGAAAACAGACAGTTCCCATTAAGAAATGTCATGCTTGCATAGTTCCATTCAGCTCTGCCTCAAACACTGTGAGGATGCTGAGGAATAATTCAATTTGATCTGTATTTTTTTCTCTCCCCACATCTCTCTCTCTCCCCCAGGGAAACTCACTGTTGCTCCTAAACTGAGTGATGTTCCATTGAATCCCTATTAGAGATTAAATCACTGTCTGATGGAGTGAATCACCCTGTGAAACTGAACCACCATATGTGGCTGGATCGCAGTGGGCGATAGATAGCATTACTGTGTCTTCTTGTGTGTGTCTGTGTGTGCGTGCGTGCGTGCGTGCGTGTGTTTTTCAATCCATGTGTAAAGTAACTGAATAATTTTTTTGTCCCTCATAAAATGGTTTGGTTGAGAATGTATGTATGTATGTATGTATGTATGTATGTCTGTATGTCTGTATGTCTGTCTGTCTGTCTGTCTGTCTGTCTGTCTGTCTGTCTGTCTGTCTGTCTGTCTGTCTGTCTGTCTGTCTGTCTGTCTGTCTGTCTGTGTGTGTGTGTGTACTGTGAATGGCCTGGGTTAGTCTGTTTGTCCCGTAGAGGCAAGAAGCCACAGACAGCCATCAATGAGCGTCGGGCTGATTTACAGAGAGTATGTGAGGAAACCTTAATGACAGGGTCGTCACGGAACTGGGATCAAATTCATCTTTATGGCTGCCTAACTATGTGGGAGGGGACAGTTGCTGTTTTTAACCACCCCGTCGTCTGCAGAAGTATGTCAACAGTTTGAAACAACCCACATTTAAAATCCAGAGCTGGAGTTGAGATTGTATGTACTGGGTTTAGTGTGACTGAGCTACTTTCCACATGCACACGTTTCAAGCACGCTCATTTGTGAACATTCAACATTCATCCCCTACATAGACATGATAAAATGCTAGCAGAGAAAGTTAGGGTGTTCATCATCTTCAGTAGTGACTTCTGGGCATTGTGTTCGGCACCAATGAGAACAATAATGCTATCTAGAGTAAATACATGAACGTGGATCCATATTGCTGTATGTTGCTAGGCAGTGTAATGTGCAATCTGAAAAAGACCCCTCTCAGAGAGAGAGAGAGAGAGAGAGATGGGAGGGAGGGAGGGATGACTCACTTCCAGAGATAAGCAGAAGATAACGTTCCTCCTCCTCCTCCCCCGGGCATGTTGGCCCAGTGATTGACACCTCGTTAGGAGCTGCTCTCCTCTCCCTGAGGAAGAGGGTTTCACAGCAGTGCAATCTTTGATAACCCTGTCACACAATATCACAAACCGTAATTACGATTGGTGCCGGGGAATTGACAACACCTCCCTAGGGGAAAGGCTGCCATCACAGAACAGTGCTGCACTCCTTTACTCTCTCTGCTCTCAATGTGGTGTAATATAATCCTCAGATTGGCCTGACAGAAATAACGGCCCGGGAAAAGGGTTAAGAAGGCCTTATCTAAATTGCAATGCAAATTCTATACAAACATGCACATAGAGACTCCTGATGTCAGAAATGTACTGTCTTATTTGTGTGTCTTATGAAGTCCTTCTGTACGTAGTAGGCACACTTCAAATAAAGTGTTACCAAAAACATAGCGGCTCCTCGTTTCAGAGATAAAAAAAGGCTTTAGGAATTAAATGTGTAGGTAAGGAAAGTAAACATAAGAATGATCTCAGAGAGATGACAGAGAGAAGGCGCAAACAAAACCAACAGCCAATGACAGATATTGATGTTGGCATGTGATCTGGTGTGGTGGGTGCTATCTGGGATCCTTGGGACGTCCCTACCCTAAACCCTAACCTTCAACCCAACCCTTACCCTAACCATAACCCTTACCTAACCCTTACCTTAACCCTTACCAACCATTTTAAATGTCAACTTCAATGAGGTAGGGACGTCCCAAGGAACCCGGGCAGCAAGGACACATCCGGTGTGACATCTCTTCCAGGTGTGTGTGAGGGGCAGGTCAAGTTCACTGGATCAAATGGACAGCATGGTACAATATACTGTAATCTGATTTCTGTTTGGAGAAAGACTGAGGGAGAGAGAGAGAGGGGAGAGAGAGATAGATGGACGGATGGAACAGGAGCTGTTAAACATTTGACCTTGAGGAGGTTTTAACAGAAAATTGGAATGTTAAACTATGTGCTATGTATGGAAACAATGTACAGTAGGATTTGTACTGGAAGTCCATTTTCCTGCAGGCTGCAAACAACAAAACCTAATTATAGCACGGCTCAGATGAGCTCACTACCAAGAAACACCAAGGAATGAACATGAAAAATCTGTTTCATATTCCCACAAATCCTGCCTTGTTGAAATCTATTGCATTAAAAAGAACACTTCAGTGACTGTATTTTTATTGTAGATGTTCACTGATGATAAACATTCCAACCTTATCACAAATCAGGGTTGATGACACAAACTAGGCCTGTTTGAGTATGTTTGACTTGTTCTTTTCAACACACTGAGTGAGAGCTTCTGCAGAGGAGGGCGTTGTGAAACAGCAGTGATTTGTGTGAGAGGCAATGACAGACATGACCATCTCAACACACTCAGACAGGCTCAGGCAGGGGCCGCTGGGAAACGGGATGACAAGGTCAGTGTGTGTGTTTCTCAGACTCTGTGTGCATGTCGTATGACTGAGAAAACAGAGCCTGAAATCTTTTTTTTTTTTTTTATGTTTTTTTTTATATACATGGATGGATGAACACTTTCTAGGCCAGGGGTTCCCAATTTCTTTCACTCAGTCCCACCTTCCAGCATCGGGGAACATTCCGAGCCCCCCCTGGACGCGCAAGCGCCACATCTATTTCGATGGGCACAAGCAGTTCATGGCACAAACTGTTCACACTCGTCTTGTTGGTGGAGAGAACATTAAGCAGGTTTAATGCTCATTTCCTGCAATTCTACACATTATGTCCTGGGGTGCAGGGAAAATGTTGCAGTTTTAAAGCTCATTTTCTTGCAATTCTATACATTTTGCCATGTCTATTCATGTGATATTTGAGTGACTAGAACATTACTACAAAATCTATGGGCTAAAAAACCTAGCAAAAAAAACATTAGCTGACATGGCCTAGTTGATCTGAACATTTCTGATACGTTATAAATAGCTCTAATGACTGACATGACAAGAGGAACTGATACACTACCCAAATTTAGAAATGACACCTTGTCCATTCTACTATTACAACTTTATAACATTACAACTTTATTCTAATACAACTTTCTACTATTACAACTTTATTCTATTACAACTTTCTACTATTACAACTTTATAACATTTCAACTGTCTACTATTACACATTTCTTCTAATACAACAATCTACTATTACAACTATCTACTATTACAAATTTCTTCTAATACAACAATCTACTATTACAAATTTCTTCTAATACAACTATCTACTATTACAACTTTCTACTATTACAACTTTATTCTTTTACAACTTTATTCTATTTCAACTTTCTACTTTTACAACTTTCTACTATTACAACTTTATTCTGTTACAACTTTATAACATTTCAACTTTCTACTATTACAACTTTCTTCTATTATAACTTTTTTCTATTACAACTTTCTACTATTACAACTTTATTCTGTTACAACTTTATAACATTTCAACTTTCTACTATTACAACTTTATTCTAATACAACTTTCTACTATTACAACTTTATTCTGTTACAACTTTATTCTATTACAACTTTCTACTATTACAACTTTATTCTGTTACAACTTTCTACTATTACAACTTTATTCTGTTACAACTTTATAACATTTCAACTTTCTACTATTACAACTTTATTCTAATACAACTTTCTACTATTACAACTTTATTCTGTTACAACTTTCTACTATTACAACTTTCTTCTAATACAACTTTCTACTATTACAACTTTATTCTAATACAACTTTCTACTATTACAACTTTATTCTGTTACAACTTTATTCTATTACAACTTTCTACTATTACAACTTTATTCTGTTACAACTTTCTACTATTACAACTTTCTACTATTACAACTTTATTCTAATACAACTATCTACTATTACAACTATCTACTATTACAACTATCTACTATTACAACTATCTACTATTACAACTTTCTACTATTACAACTATCTACTATTACAACTATCTACTATTACAACTATCTACTATTACAACTATCTACTATTTCAACTGTCTACTATTACAACTTTCTACTATTACAACTTTCTAACATTTCAACTGTCTACTATTACAACTTTCTACTATTACAACTTTCTACTATTACAACTTTCTACTATTACAACTTTCTACTATTACAACTTTCTACTATTACAACTTTCTACTATTACAACTTTCTACTATTACAACTTTCTACTATTACAACTTTCTACTATTACAACTTTCTACTATTACAACTATCTACTATTACAACTTTCTACTATTACAACTATCTACTATTACAACTATCTACTATTACAACTATCTACTATTACAACTATCTACTATTACAACTTTCTACTATTACAACTATCTACTATTACAACTATCTACTATTACAACTTTCTACTATTACAACTATCTACTATTACAACTTTCTACTATTACAACTTTCTACTATTACAACTTTATTCTAATACAACTTTCTACTATTACAACTTTATTCTATTATAACTTTCTACTATTTCAACTTTCTACTATTACAACTATCTACTATTACAACTATCTACTATTACAACTATCTACTATTACAACTATCTACTATTACAACTATATACTATTACAACTATCTACTAGTACAACTATCTACTATTACAACTATATACTAGTACAACTATATACTAGTACAACTTCCTACTATTACAACTTTATTCTATTACAACTATCTACTATTACAACTATCTACTATTACAACTATCTACTAGTACAACTTTATTCTATTACAACTATCTACTATTACAACTATCTACTATTACAACTGTCTACTATTACAACTTTCTACTATTACAACTATATACTAGTACAACTTTATTCTAATACAACTTTCTACTATTACAACTTTATTCTATTACAACTTTCTACTATTACAACTTTATTCTATTACAACTTTCTACTATTACAACTTTCTACTATTACAACTTTCTACTATTACAACTTTCTACTATTACAACTTTCTAACATTTCAACTGTCTACTATTACAACTTTCTACTATTACAACTTTCTACTTTTACAACTTTCTACTATTACAACTTTCTACTATTACAACTTTCTAACATTTCAACTGTCTACTATTACAACTTTCTACTATTACAACTTTCTACTTTTACAACTTTCTACTATTACAACTTTCTTTCAAGAGTAATTTGAAATGACAACCACCCCCCCTTGCCGACCCCTCGCCACACAGTTTGGGAAACACTGTTATAATACAGTGATTTATCCTTCTTTGTATTCACCTATAATAGACTAAGACGGACGAAGAGATTTGTTTTTGCATCCACCTGGCAGGCTAGCACTATACACAGTTAGCATTCACATTCTTCCCAAAGTACTACAGTCAGTTGGTTAGCATAGCCTTAGCATTCTTTACAAAGTGTACCCTGAGGTGATAGATGCTCAGTGTGGTAAGCTAAAAACAACATGCAGTTAGACAAGTCTGAAATGCTCCACAGTCATTAAACCTGTTGTCTTGGCTGATGGGGGAGGTACTAGGGGAGAGTAAACACGATGACATCACCACTATGTGACCTGCCGTGTCTTCTTTGAAGATAGAGGGGTCAGAAGTTCATAAGGTCAACCCCATACATAGTGACAGGTGAAGCAGATTGTTATTTGAGTCATTTGAAAACAGTAGCAGTATTTTAGCAATTAATCCAGTATTCTCCAAAATTAGGAAATGTCACTGAGCACTCCGCATGATGACTAGTTATCATTACATCCATCGTGTGGCAACATTAACATGATAGCCTTCTTAAAATGTCCAAGGCAACTTGTGTGACTGGGCCATAATGCATGTTGAGGCTGAGTTTTAGGTTTATATTGTGTCTCTATACTCTCTCTCCTGCACTCCTCCAGCTCCCAGCATTCCAGGCCAGAGTAGAGTTGTAGAGTAGGCCTAAAGTCTGACCACAGAGCAGCAGAGAGGAGAGGGACTGAGACTGAGGGAAAAGCAGTCCTCTGTGTGCTCTGGCCTGGGCTGCTGGCTGTACAAGAACTTCCTGACAAACCAGTAGCAAGCCAGGCATCAGGAAGATGCACTGACAGAGAGGGAGGCAGACAGAGAGAGACCTAGCATACACATAAACTCAGCAAAAAAATAAATGTCCTCTCACTGTCAACTGCGTTGATTTTCAGCAAACTTAACATGTGTAAATATTTGTATGAACACAACAAGATTCAACAACTGAGACATAAACTGAACAAGTTCCACAGACCTGTGACTAACAGAAATGGAATAATGTGTCCCTGAACAAAGGTGGGGTCAAAATCAAAAGTAACAGTCTGTATCTGGTGTGGCCACCAGCTGCATTAAGTACTGCAGTGCATCTCCTCCTTATGGACTGCACCAGATTTGCCAGTTCATGCTGTGAGATGTTACCCCACTCTTCAACAAAGGCACCTGCAAGTTCCCGGACATTTCTGGGGGCAATGGCCCTAGCCCTCACTCTCTGATCCAACAGGTCCCAGACGTGCTCAATGGGATTGAGATCCGGGCTCTTCGCTGGCCATGGCAGAACACTGACATTCCTGTCTTGCAGGAAATCACGCACAGAACGAGCAGTACGGCTGGTGGCATTGTCATGCTGGAGGGTCATGTCAGGATGAGCCTGCAGGAAGGGTACCACATGAGGGATGAGGATGTCTTCCCTGTAACGCACAGCGTTGAGATTACCTGCAATAACAACAAGCTTAGTCCGATGATGCTGTGACACACCGCCCCAGACCATGACGGACCCTCCAAATCAATCCCGCTCCGGAGTATAGGCCTCGGTGTAACACTCATTCCTTCGACGATAAACGTGAATCCGACTATCACCCCAGGTGAGACAAAACCACGACTCGTCAGTGAAGAGCACTTTTTGTCAGTCCTGTCTGGTCCAGCGACGGTGGGTTTGTGCCTATAGGCGACGTTGTTGCCAGTGATGTCTGGTGAGGACCTGCCTTACAACAGGCCTACAAGCCCCCAGTCCAGCCTCTCTCAGCCTATTGCGGACAGTCTGAGCGCTGATGGAGGGATTGTGCGTTCCTGGTGTAACTCGGGCAGTTGTTGTTGCCATCCTGTACCTGTCCCACAGGTGTGATGTTCGGATGTACCGATCCTGTGCAGGTGTTGTTACACATGGTCTGCCACTGCGAGGACGATCAGCTGTCCGTCCTGTCTCCCTGTAGCACTGTCTTAGGCGTCTCACAGTACGGACATTGCAATTTTTACTCTTTGCAGCATGCCTAAGGCACGTTCACGTAGATGAGCAGGGACCCTGGGCATCTTTCTTTTGGTGTTTTTCAGAGTCAGTAGAAAGGCCTCTTTAGTGTCTTAAGTTTTCATAACTGTGACCTTAATTGCCTACCGTCTGTAAGCTGTTAGTGTCTTAACAACCGTTCCACAGGTGCATGTTCATTAATTGTTTATGGTTCATAGAACAAGCATGGGAAACAGTGTTTAAATCCTTTACCATGAAGATCTGTGAAGTTATTTGGGTTTTTACGAATTATCTTTGAAAGACAGGGTCCTGAAAAAAGGACGTTTCTTTTTTTGCTGAGTTTAGTATGTGTGTCATAAATGGCACCCTATTCCCTATGGGCCCGGGTCAAAAGTAGTGTACCATATAGAGAATATGATGCCATTGGTGATGCAGCCTTAGTATATGTTCAGTCAGCGAAGTCAAATCAATAAGGGCTTGAAATTAAGGCATGTACTGTACGTCCATAGAGGTCGGTCAGTGGTACTCTTATAGGCGGAAAACATAGCCCATATAACTATGAATCCAGAGACTAGAAGTGGATATCATTCAGCTAAATGACCTGAAGGTTGCTTAGGCACTGCATTGACTCAAGTCCTCAACGCTGTGCCAAGCACTTAATACATCTCACTGATACTCAACATTTTCACAACGACAATGTGGAGTGTTCTTCAGCACACCTGCTAACCTGTCTGAGACTAAGGGCTCGATTCAATCCGTAGCTCAGAATATCTGCGTTGTAGCGCAGTTCACATTTAAAGGTAATTTCCGATTGAGCTGACGTATCGTTTACCATGAATGCAGTCTCCGCAACCTTGGGAACATTGCCTTTAATTGTCAATCGTGCTATAAAGCGGATCTTCAGCACAACGGATTGAATTGAGCCCTAACTGTCTGTATACATAAACTACTGGACATGAGCTATATACAGTGGCAAGAAAAAGTATGTGAACCCTTTGGAATTACCTGGACTTCTACATAAATTGGTCATCAAAATTGATCTGATCTTCATCTAAGTCACACCAATAGACAAACACAGTCTGCTTAAACTAATAACACACAAACAATTATACGTTTTCATGTCTTTATTGAAAACACTGTGTAAACATTCACAGTGCAGGGTGGAAAAAGTATGTGAACCCTTGGATTTAATAACTGGTTGACCCTCCTTTGCCAGCAATAACCTCAACCAAACGTGTTCTGTAGTTGCGGATCAGACCTGCACAACGGTCAGGAGGAATTTTGGACCATTCCTCATTACAAAACTGCTTCAGTTCAGCAATATTCTTGGGATGTTTGGTGTGAACCGCTCTCTTGACATCATGCCACAGCATCTAAATCGGGTTGAGGTCAGGACTCTGACTGGGCCACTCCAGAAAGCGTATCTTCTTCTGTTGAAGCCATTTGGTTGTTGATTTACTTCTGTGTTTTGGGTTGTTGTCCTGTTGCATCACACAACTTCTGTTGAGCTTCAACTGGCAGACAGATAGCCTTACATTCTCCTGCAAAATGTCTTGATAAACTTGGCAATTAATTTTTCCGTCGATGATTGCAAGCTGTCCAGGCCCTGAGGCAGCAAAGCAGCTTCAAACCATGATGCTCCCTCCACCATACTTTACAGTTGGGATGAGGTTTTGATGTTGGTGTACCGTGCATTTTTTTCTCCACACATATTGTTGTGTGTTCCTTCCAAACAACTCAACTTTAGTTTCATCTGTCCACAGAATATTTTGCCAGTTGCACTGAGGAACATCCGAGATGCTCTTTTGCGAACTTCAGACGTGCAGCAATGTTTTTTTGGACAGCAGTGGCTTGTTCCATGGTGTCTTCCCATGAACACCATTCTTGTTTAGTGTTTTACGTATTGTAGACTCGTCAACAGAGATGTTAGCATGTTCCGGAGATTTCTGTTAGTCTTTAGCTGACACTAGGATTCTTCTTAACCTCATTGTGCATTCTGCGCTGTGCTCTTGCAGTCATCTTTGCAGGACGGCCACTCCTAGGGAGAGTAGCAACAGTGCTGAACTTTCTCCATTTATAGACAATTTGTCTTACCGTGGACTGATGAACACCAAGGCTTTTTTTTGTAACCCTTTCCAGCTATATGCAAGTCAACATTTCTTAATCTTGGGTCTTCTGAGATGTCTTTTGTTCGAGGCATGGTTCACATCAGGCAATGCCTCTTGTGAATAGCAAACTCACATTTTGTGAGTGTTTTTTATAGGGCAGGGCAGGTCTAACTAACATCTCCAATCTCATCTCAATTTTTGTACTCAAGGTTAACTGACTCCTGACTCCAATTAGCTTTTAGAGAAGTCATAGGGGTTCACATACTTTTTCCAACCTACACTGTGACTGTTTAAATGATCTATTCAATATAGGCAAGAAAAATACAATAATTTGTGTGTTATTAGTTTAAGCACACTGTGTTTGTCTGTTGTTGTGACTTAGATGAAGATCAGATCAAATGTTATGACCAATTTATGCAGAAATCAAGATAATTCCAAAGGGTTCACATACTTTTTCTTGCCACTGTATATAGTTCACATGAAGTTACAGTCAGCTTAGCTACAAACTATACAGCCACAGACTTCAGAGAAGCTTGGACACAATAGATACAGGAGTGAACAGAAAAACAACCCCTATTAAAGACAACAAAAAAACTAGTCTAAACAATGGCTGTATGAAAGTTGAGTAACTGACCTACGTCTGTGACTGCCAGACATGGGACACAAGCTATTTTAAGTGCAAAGCAACAATGTCCCTACACAAGCAAGGCCTTTGAGCGTTCACAGTGCATACCAACCATTCACAAGATTCCCATCCACCTCATTTAGCCTAACCAGAGAGCTGCATTTGATTAACATCCAACCAGGATAAAGAATATATTTTTCAAACCAGACTTCACAGTTGGCTGTAACCACTGAGATAAAACTCATGTTCATTGTTGAGCTTTTCCAGCTGTAAAAATGATTGCTATTCCATGTTGTTACAAAGTGAATACTACACAGAGTCTATGAAGCAGATTTGTTTACACTCTAAATCTTAAACTACATTTTAGGCAGGTACCCTAGCGGTTAAGAGCATTGGGCCAAGAACCGAAAGGTCGCTGGTTCTAATCCCCTAGCCGAGTAGTTGAAAAATATGTTGATGTGCCCTTGAGCAAGGCACTTAACCCTATTTGCTCCTGTAAGTCATTTTGAATAAGACCACCTGCTAAATTACTAAAATATAAATGTACAGTAGGCTAACAGCATGATTCAATCCATCATCTCTGGTTTATAACACATGAAAATAATATATATTTTAAATCAACATGACAGTTGGTGCAAAGGTTGGATTTTTTATTCTTTAAAGTAATCAGTGTGGATATAAAGAAATGTTTCTATAAATATAATGTTTTTAGTAACAAACAAATGCAGAATACCAGAATGAAACATAATAGATGTCAAAGGCATGAACATGTTGTTTAATAGAGAGCCATCCATGCATTTAGGGTAAAATAACTGTCATGCATTTGACAAGAACATAACAGAAGATGTTTGAGGTGGGGAAAGATCACGGTGTCTTCCTTTATAAAGCCTAAAGACAGCTGCTCATCCTGCATGGTTAGCACCCACACACACACACGAGCATGTGTGCACACACAAACACAAGCACGCACTTAACCAGGAGAGAAATGACTCAGGGGTGAAAGGGGACTGCTTCAAGCTGCCACCTGGGACAATTGTAAAAAACAAAAACGGCCACATTTTGCCAACAATTACCTTGTGGGGAATATTCATTTTCTGACTCTGATTACCCGTAGGTCTGAAAATTACAAAACGCACTGTCCTATCTCCTTCAATTATGAATTTGTTTTCAGTTTTTATAAGCCAATTATACAGCCGGCTGTAGAGTAGGCTACTGCGTATTTCAACTTGTTCATTAGTGAAGGATTGGTATTTCTGCTGTCTGTATGTCTGTCTGTCTGTGAGAAAGCATTAGGGGTGCAGCTGATGTGTTATGTAACCCACCTCTGAGTCTGAGCTGTCTCTGTCCAGCATTCTGTATTCCCCTAGCCTGGTCCAAGACCTGATTGTGCTGTCCTGCCTACTCCTATGGTCCTTCGGGGATGGCAAGACAGCACAAACAGATCTGGGACCAGGCTAGTATTTCTCCTCAAAGTGCTCAAAAAGGTAAACAAAAGGCACAAACAAGGTGTGTCTGTTCTGTGTTAATAGGCAGCAAGGATATCTGAAACACATAAACAAAATGTTGAAAAGATCCTGCAAATGGTTTACTTTCAGTCTATTAAAATATTTTGTTGTAATCACCAAAATATGGCTTTTAACTTTGGTGAAAGTATTCGGGCTAAATTTGGGGCTAAATGTTCTCATCCTAGCTTAAAGTACTGTAGGTTATAAAAACATGTGTATTTGGAGGATTCATGTCATGTAGGCTACACAGTACATGTGCACACAATACCAAACCTATACCCACTTTCTTGTTATAAAAATGCTGACTGTACTTTTAACCCTCAAATCCAAGGCATTTAGAAATATGTTGAACACATAATCCCAAACCTATACCTCGTTTTTAAATACATGTTGATTGTATTTTTAACCTTCAAATCCCAGGCATTTAGAAATATCTTGAATAGAAGAGAACAGTTGGACAGAAAGAACAGCAGTATAATGGGGGATAAGGACCCACGAGGAAGCAATTGTTTTTCACAGAACTCTGCTGCTTAGAATAGAAACCATGTTCCGAGCCAGTCTACTGATCAAACACAGCTACAACCCTCTCCCAGCAGTGACCAAGCCAACTCAGGTCCTAAGACAACCACATCCTTAATGCTAAATGCTCAGGCAGCTGGCTCTTTATCACCAAGGTCCATTTCCATTATGCCCAAAGTGTGTCAAATAAATGTTGGTTTTAATAGAGGGAAACAACTAAAAAAGAGAATTTTGATCTTTAAATACAAATATATACTTACAAAAATCTCACAAAATGTTTTATGTACAATAGAAACATCATGTACCAATGAGTGTCTCTGCATGGCAATTAAGTCCAAAAACAATTATCATTCATTCAGTCTGTAAATAAACAGTTTTTTATGTGTGGGGGACACCCATCATAGGCTACAGTACATCCAGAGGTCTCACCCCACTCAGACCATTCACACTGTGGTCTCTCCCTGGTTGTTGTTAGCCAGTCTCGTATAAAACCTCTTCCAAGAGTTGAGGGTCTTCCCAGACCAGATCCAGAACCCGGACGTTATCCCCACGATCAGAGTCATGAGGTACTTGATCATGAAGACGGTGAAGTCGGGGCTCATGTTGGGGTGTGGGTGGGCCGGACAGGGCACGGCATACGTCTTACACGTCTGGCTGATCCACGTCCTCTCCCACTGCTCCCGGAAGGCCTGCTCGTAGAAGTAGCAGGCGATGACGATGGTGGCGGGGACGGTGTAGAGCACGCTGAAGATCCCTATCCTCACCATCAGCTTCTCCAGCTTCTCCGTCTTAGTGCCGTCGTGCTTCATGATGGTTCTGATCCGGAACAGAGACACGAAGCCGGCCAGGAGGAACGAGGTGCCGATGAAGAGGTAGACAAAGAGCGGTGCCAGGACGAAGCCTCGGAGAGCGTCCACGCTGTTGATGCCCACGAAGCACACACCGCTAAGGACATCCCCGTCCACCTGGCCCACCGCCAGGATAGTGATGGTCTTAATGGCGGGCACAGCCCACGCCGCCAGGTGGAAGTACTGCGAGTTGGCCTCGATGGCTTCGTGACCCCACTTCATCCCTGCTGCCAGGAACCAGGTGAGGGCCAGGATGACCCACCAGATGGAGCTGGCCATGCTGAAAAAATACAACATCATGAAGAGGATGGTACATCCCTCCTTTTTGGTACCCTGCACCACAGTCCTAATGTCGTTGTCAAACCTGTCATTGCAAACCACCTTGTCCTCAAGGAGAAATCCAGCTATGTATGCAATGGATACCATGGTGTAGCAACCTGATAGGAAGATAATAGGACGCTCAGGGTAGCTGAAGCGTTTCATGTCCACCAGATAGGTTAGAACGGTAAATAACGTGGATGCACAACATAACACGGACCAGATTACTATCCATATACTGGCGAATTTTAACTCTTCCTCGCTGAAGTACATCATTCCGTTAGATTTCTTTGGCTCGCACGGTGCGCCACAGTCATCCTCACCGAGAAAACGGTAATTCAAATAAGTGGGTACTTTCAGCGAAGCCGGGCACTTGAACTGTCCTTTTACAATCCCAGTATCATGCGGAGGCTCCGTTACATCGGGGGTGGGATTGACCGGTGTGCTTTGACCCGACATATTCTGCCCGACGCACAGCTCGCCCGCTCCGTGAACCGGGAATAACTCGCACACGAGCCTTTCCGGCCACTGAAAACCGAATTTGTTCATGAGCGCCTCGCAGCCCTGTCTCGCCCTCTCGCACAGTGACCTGCACGGGGGAAGCGCCTGCTCAAGCACGGTGCACACAGGCGCATACATGGAGCAGAGGAAAAACTTTAAATCAGGAGAACACTGAACTTTCACAAGCGGGTAAAACTGGTGTACCTCGAGCCCTGCGTCCTCCTGGTTTGTGTGTCCTAGTAAATTTGGCATGATGGTCTCGTTGTATGCGATGTCCGTACAAAGTGGAATAGAAATCGGTTGGCAAAAGCCGTGCTCCGGAATAGACATTCCCCGGTCGCCATACTGTCCATTTACCCTTATAGATCCTAAACTGATCAATAAAAACACCTGCAAAAATATACACAGTACTCTGTTATAATCCATTGCGAAAGCATTACGCACGGCCACAGACATACTTTCTTTGCGGTTTCTTCCAAAACTAGCTAGCTCGCCAGCTAGCGAGAAACTACTTCCCCGCTCCCTTTCTTTGTTGGGTTTTTCTTTCCTTGTAAATGTACTCCCTTCCTGCGTAACTTTTGGTTGTTTTTGCTTCTCCCCGTCGTTGCGCAGAGATGTTGAAGGTCCCCCAAAATCAAAAAATATCGCTGACAGAATTTTGAGAAAAAAATCCGACCTACTATACACAACACACAGGTCCGGACTCCGCAACGTTCTTCTGCTGCTCTAGCTGCCCGACAAACCTGATAGCCTCTCTCTGCTCTGCGCTGTTCAAACCTGTTTCCAGGCGCCCTGCCGTCTCAGTGAGCCGTCTCTCTCTCCTCCATATGGAAAAAAGGGTTGGACTAACAGATGCAAGGTTTAGGGATCGTCTACAATTGCTCATCTTGTGTATGGCTCTCGATTTTTGACTGATGAGTTTCAATGTCTTAGTTCTATAGCCCGAAACAATATTAAATATTTTATATAAGAATTATGCCCTTATAAATAGGCCTATGATATTCTGAAAGCCACATCTAGGACTACTGATGGAAAAGGAAAGACTATTTTACAAATCTGACAGTAGGCCTACTGTTTATATGAGCTTACCCTTTACCCTTAACTTCTATGTTCATAAAAACTGTGAGGTATTGACTCAGAGATATCCTATTAGACCTCCTCAAATAGCCTACTATTGTAACAGTCCAGACCCCTTGATATTATCATCCAGTAAAACTGTGTGTGACTGTAAAACACACTAAAGAAATGCCATGCGCTTTCCATATTACAAATGAGTATAGCCTAAATGGATCTTTTAGAGAGGGAAGAACAACCAGCATCATTATAATCGGTCTCCCCTTTCAACCATAATGTCGTCTCCACCGTTAGGCCCTAGGGACAGGGATGAAAGTGGTTTGTCACCACGAGCCTTTGGGATCAGAGGGGTTTCAAACCCAGCTCCCACAGTGGTGCGCGCAGAGGGAACAGTGGGAGGGAGAGACACTGTGTAGAGGAGAACAGGAAGGAAACCGTGAGAGAGAAAAAGAGAGAGAGAGAGACCCTGTGTAGAACACCAAAGGAAGGAAGAGAGAAACTCCACTACAGTGAGCTTAACAGGGCTGTCCTGCCCCCCTTGACTTTCAGAGAGTCTATCATCTCTCATTTGTCATCAACTGTACTGTACTGTACCTTACTGTTCACTAGAGATATATTAGATAATGTAAGGCTGTTTATTGTACAATAACAGTATCATAACAACATAAATAATAATCAAATCAACTACTGTTGCAACCATTAATAACACTATGACCAGTTATAGCGCATCAATAATATGATTAGCCCAAGTGATGTGCATCAAAACGTATTTCTAGTTATCAACCTGTGGTTATGTGTGTGGTTATGTGTGTGGTTATGTGTGTGGTTATGTGTGCACAGGAGTCACAGAGCACTCTCTATTGAGAATTCAAAACAACATGGCTCACCAGCTGAGGCCAAGCAAATACAGAGGATTCCTAATGTTAATCAGTCACCTAGGGATTCTGACTGGTTAGGAGGCATGTCTGTCAGTGGGATGGCGAGGGAGTCAATAAGTATGTAATATATCCTGGCAGAAGAATGCAGTGAGACTTGGTTCTTCAAGCTACACCCTGCCAAGAGACACACAAACTCAAAATGACTTATGTTACTAAATGTCTTGTTTTAGGGCTGGGTGTCTAGCCAAGTCTATTCAGTTTGGAATAAAGTTGTCCACAGCAATCAACGTTACAAAGACAAAGTTAAAACCTTGAGTCAGATTTGACCTTCATGCAGTTGATCTATGAGCCAACATTAAAGAGATAAACTGGAATTAACTATTGGAAATGCATTTTTTGGTGGGGAATTTTTTGGTGCAAAACAGTTTCAGAACAATTTATGACCACATGCAATAACCACAGAATAGAATAGAATGACCATGTTTTTCCAAAGAAACTTTAAAAACGTTATGAACATTACATTCTTACAGCAAACATTGTGTTGTTACAGGTTCCATGTATTTTTCTCCTACCTGTCTGTCACAGCAGTCATTATGACCCGGAGGTTGTTTGTTTTCATGTTATAAAGTATATCTGTTTAAGGACCAGTAGGCTTGAAAACTGTACTCATAAGTGAAGTTACATACTTCTTCATAGATGCATCCCAAATGGCACCCTATTCCCTATATAGCGCACTACATTTAACCAGAGCCAATAGGGCTGCAATTTAGGATGCAGACTTGGAGATGTTGTTGACCTATTGGTATGGTTTGAATCAGAGACATAACACCTTGGTGGGTGTCCAGAGAAAACACTGTTGTGGTAGAATACAAATAAGGACTCTGCAATCAGGCCAGTTCAGCTCACATCAAACAGGGACTGGTAATACAGGATAAATCACTAGAAACTGTTGCTGGTACAGTTGAGTAAATTATGCCTTAAAAAAACTAAGTACGGTACTTAGATCAATTCCAGGGATAACTCATTTCAGGAAGTAGCTAACTATGTAAATACTGATGAATAGGAGGACAAAGGCAACCAATATCCACACTAGCATGACCACACTAGATTGGAGTTGTGGTAGAATTAGTATGAAGTATGTAATACATGACCTAACAACAGCTGTTTTGCATTGGTAGCTGAACACAGTTTGAAACATTAATAAACTTGATTTATTTCAGGTAAACCAACAATAAACAACATTTACAGAAGGACATTACATCTTCCATAATAACATTACATACAGGTCGTAACAAATAGGTAATGCAACAGCTATTCTACTATTATATTGTAAGTTTCAGTTTATAAAGTGACCGGTAACACTTCTTCTATGTCCGAAACCACTTGTGAAAAATGATGTATTTTCAGAGCATCATACAAAAAAAGAAAAAATAGATATGCAAGTGAAGCTTTTTTGTAGTGTAAAACACAGATTCAGTGTTGAGTACAGCGGGGGTTGCATGTCTGGTTCCAAAACGCCTTTCCCAACATATACTGTACGTCTACGCAGTTAAGAAACTGACAAGGCCAAAAAATATACTGTATGTGTATATATCCATATATATTTTATACGAATCCTCTCTTTTATGGCGCTAAGGAGACACGAGTTACCCTGTATGTACGCAAACATAGTACAAGCGTCACTATTAAATTTTACACAAGGCATTTCCCCTCCCCTTTTATATACAGCCTAGTAAGACAGTTTATAACAAAGGATACAAAATGATTAAATATTGACATGTAACTCAAAATATGACTCGAAATGTACACATTCTGTAGCATGACCAGTATCAATCTTAAGCCATTCCCCAATTCAGATTTAAATTTGTAAATTCATTTTTTTTAACATTTGGAAGTTGACCTTAACAAGCAAGAACCAATGGTAACATTAAAATGATAGTAGGCCCCATTCAATTGTTAATCATTTTGACCGTCACAGTGCTCAATGTGCAATTTCACTACTTCTTTCCCAAGATGTCCCTTCATAGAGAAAATGCTTTTAATTCCCAAAGGAGAAAAAAAGAGCTTTCAGGAACTCAGCCCACGCAGGCAGGCAGGTAGTCCAAAACATATACAGTATTTTCATGTTTATGTGATATCGCAGGCAGGCGGCAAAGGAAGAAACTTCTGGGACACAAAGGCACAAAATAAAAAGGGGGAAAAAGAAAAGTGATATGCCACACACACAGAAAGCTGGAGAGTAACGTATCAAAACCAATGATTCAGCTGCTTAATACCTCCTGTATCCCATAAAGCCATGCAAGGCCGAGCAGAGCGAGCTGGGCCTTCTATCTCAGCACAGCTCTCTGATATTAACCCTCCTCTGTCACGCTGCTTTAGTCACATTAAAACGCCACTCTAGATTCTCCTCCCTTCCTCACTACCATGACACAGAATCACTTGTCACACCAGGAATGACACTGAAGTCCTATGAAATCACTTCAAGTATCTGTAGTAGGTCTCCTTAAAAAGTCTGTGCATCACTGGGGTTGGAAATTGGGGTCTGTTGGCTTATATTACGGTTGCCATGGAAGGGCACTGATATTTCTAGTCTGTGCAGGCAAGAGCATGTGATTAAGGACAACACAGGTGCAAAAAGTGACATTTATAATAAGCTGGAATGTACAGTAGGGCAAATAGATTGAAAAAGTGCATTCTCAAAAAGCTAATGACACAAGTCGTCACTATCACTGGGTTTCTCTGTCTTTGCCTCGTCTGCTCTATATCACACCAACCACCACTAGAGATGGTGGGACAATTAAAGCTGTACCATAACATGGACTTGGCCATATGGCGAATCATGTCAAAGCCTTCTACAAGACTCATTTCTTTTTAGTGTCTCCTCCTCCTCCTCCCTCTATGATAGACTAGCAGGCGAGGCAGGGGTGGAGAGGGACTGTGTGTGGCCAAGTGTCTACAGTGTAATACCTGTGACTGTCTCTCATGTGTTCTCATGTGTGTGTCTGTGTGTGTGTGTGTGAGTGTGTGTGAATGTGTGTGTGTGTGTGTGTGTGTGTGTGTGTGTGTGTGTGTGTGTGTGTGTGTGTGTGTGTGTGTGTGTGTGTGTGTGTGAGTGTGTGTGAATGTGTGTGTGTGTGTGTGTGCGCGCGCACACGTCTTTCTAAGGGTGTCAATGTGGATTAAGAAAACTAATCTCTCCTGATCGTCAGTGTGTGTCCATGATGTCTCACTCAGAACTCTCCTCCCCCTCCTCTACTTGTGAACAGTACAGGCCCATTCAGATTAGTGGTAGATTTCAAATCAATCCATAAAAGGGGAACCCATATTCTCCATGTTACTGGTCATTGCTATATTACCTAGCTCACACATGACTAATATGAGCAGATATTTTTACACAAAACAACACCCAGCTGAAAATCGAACACAAAGAGATCTTTGTACCAGCCAATGTAACATAGTACCCAAAGAAACAAAACTATTTGTTAGATCAATATCATATGATATCATAAAAAGTGCTCCATAAAATAATTGTATTAACGTGATAGCTGAGACAAACAGACGATGACGTAATCGTCTAATAACATTTGTGATGATGTCTGATATACAGTACATTACTGGATGGTGACGCTATCAAAGGACGTGAAGGAGAAGAGGATTGTCATGGGTCGAAGTAACCAAGAGATCAAAATCCCACTGAGCCTATTGCCATTGTGTTTTACCATCTAGATACAGTGTACAACAGGATGCGGTATAGATTACAGTACCTCATGGCCTACATGGAAGCACCAATGAAAGGGTATTGCCCATATTGCCCATGTTTGATGCACACGCAAGCACACAGATATAACACACCCACATACACTGAGACGATCCACAGCGAATGTACCATATAACATGTGACTCTTCACAATGTCATCGACGCTCATTGCTTTGTGTGTATGCATTATCTCCAGCAGAGACTAACGGATTATTATCACCAATATCACTATTACAGTATTAGTACCATTGCTCTTATGATTATTATTGATTTGATGTCATTTGACTCTGGCCTGACAGTTACAGAGGAGGAACAGTTCAAAGTTAAAGAAAAACATTACTACTGCTTGTCATTCTCAGTTAAAGTTTGTGTTGTGAGTGTGAGTTAAACTGTCCAGGGGGTGTGTATCTGTGTTTGTGTACACGTGAGTTTGTGCATGCGTGCGTGAATGCATGCAAGTGCAGCATGTTAGTGAAAGAATGTAAGCTTTCTTGGAGTCCGTGATATATTTTCTAAATATGAGTATACTGTACATACAAATATACATTCTTACATAGGTAGTTAGAAACACAAGCCACAGTATGTATCAATAGTATTGTAAAGACCCTTGATGATTAAGGGTATTGTAAATGTGTCAACGATATATGAGTATCATAACATTATAAAAGTCAACAAAAATGGCAAATTATAAAACTGAAATTGGAGGTGTCACCCACCAAAATGTATACACTCAGGCACACAAACACCACACACACACACACACACACACACACACACACACACACACACACACACACACACACACACACACACACACACACACACACACACACACACACACACACACGGTTGGAAAGGTAATAAGTTAAAGAAACAGAAGAGGGTATGTGATCCCGGTGGCTCCTCCATCTCAGTGTCTTTGTCCTTCTCTCTTGGACTGACCACAGCAGCAACCTGAAAAACACAGACACGAACACATTAGTTTATCTGCCAAATGGAAATAAACTAATCACAGCTACCTTATTTCTGAACGACCCCTTTGGAGAGAAGTAGAGAGAGAGAAGTAGAGAGAGAGAAGTAGAGAGAGAGAGAGAAGTAGAGAGAGCGAGAGAGAGTTCAACAAAAATCTTAAAGATGTTGACGTCATCATTCTGCAGGAGACATGGTGTAGGGCTGACATTGTCACTCACTGTCCCACAGGCTACAGAGAGGTAATTCTGCCATCACAGAAACACAGCTCTGTCAATAGAGGCAGAGACTCTGGAGGACTGATCATTTGGTACAAATCCGAACTGCAAAATCTAATTGATCCCCTCAAAATTGGTAAATATCACATTTGGTTAAAACTGAAAAAATAACTTGTACTGACAGAAAAAGATGTGTTCCTTTGCGCAATATATATCCCCCCGTCAGAATCCCCATATTACTCAGATGAGATCTTCCCCACCCTTGAGGAAGAGACGTGCCATTTCCAGGCCCAAGGAAATGTGCTCATCTGTGGGGACACAAATGCGCGCACAGGAACACTACCTGATCTAACGAGCACACGAGGAGACAGCTTTATTACAGGCCATACTGTTTCTAACTGTCTTAATCTCCCCCATAGAAACAACAGTGACAGCACTGTCAACAAAAACGGAAGGGATCTGTTGCAGCTCTGTAGAAGCCTGGGTCTGTACTTTGTCAATGGTAGGTTACGGGGGGACTCTTTGGAGAGATTCACTTACTGCTCACCTCTTGGCCACAGTACAGTAGACTATATGATTACAGACATTGACCCTTTCTCTCTCAGCTCATTCATTCACTGTCAAGCCACTAACACCTCTGTCTGATCACAGCCAAATTACGTTGTTCCTCAAAAGAACAGAACAGCTGTACAACATCAGAAATTCATACAGATGGGCCCAAAACAGCACAGAAGAATATCAGAAAGCAACCAGTAACCAAAATATCCAAACACTCTTAGATAACTTTCTGGATACCACATTCACTCACAGTAAAGAAGGCATCAATCTAGCAGTAAAAAACATCAACTATATATTTAAGCAAACGGCAAAAGAAGCACAATTGAAATTGATAAAAAAACTAAACGAAAAAGATCACAGATGACAACTGGTTTGATGCAGATTGTAAAATCCGAAGGAAAAAACTTAGAACACTATCCAACCAAAAGCACAGAGAACCAAATAATGGTGAACTATGCCTTCATTACTGTGAGACTTAAACTCTATAAACGTACACTCAGAAACAAAAAAGCACAGTACAACAGCAAGCAGCTGACACTAATAGGAGTCCATAAACACAAACAAATTCTGGCAAAATTAGAAAAAACTAAAACATCTAAACAAGAGGAATTAGCGATACAAATTGGTGACATATGGACAACCCATTTTAAAACACTCTACAACACCGTTCAAATTGACACAAACGCAGAACGCCAAATTCATGAGAAGTAGAATGGATTAGAAAAAGCTACAAAGGACAATCAAAATCCATTGGTGTCACGTTCGCTGGAATAATGGTCGGACCAAGGCGCAGCGTATGTAGAGTTCCACATATTTATTAGAAATGAAACTAAGAAAACACAAAAACAAATAAACAATAAACTAACAACGAACCGTGACTACTAAGATGCTACGTGCACTAACTCAAAACACAGTAACATAAACAATATCCCATTACCCACAGGTGGAAAAAATGCTACTTAAGTATGATCCCCAATTGGAGACAACGATTACCAGCTACCTCTAATTGGGAATCATACACAATCACCAACATAGAAAATAAACCTAGAACCCCACATAGAAAATATAAACTAGAACAACCCCTAGTCACGCCCTGACCTACTCTACCATAGAAAATAAATGCTCTCTATGGTCAGGACGTGACAATTGGACTCCCCAATTACTGACCAGGAGCTCTATAAGAAACTTCAGGCCCTCAAATTTTAAAAAGCATGCGGACTTGATGGCATCCTAAATGACATGCTCAAACTCACTAGCGCAAAATTTCAATTGGCTATATTAAAACTGTTTAATTTGATCCTGAGTGTAGGTTATTTCTCTGACATCTGGAATCAAGGACTCATAACGCCAATCTTTAAGAACGCAGACAAATTTGACCCTAACAATTACAGAGGCATTTGTGTGAACAGTAACCTGCGGAAGGTTTTCTGTAGTATTATAAATGTAAGAGTTCTAAACTTCCTCAATAAGCACAATGTCTTGAGTAAAAGACAAATTGGATTTATACCAAAACATCGCACGACTGATCATATTTACACCCTACACACCCTGATAGATAAACATGTCCACCAAAATAATACCAAAATATACGCTTGCTTTATCGACTTCCAAAAAGCATTTTATTCTATTTGGCATACAGGACTGTTCTACAAAGTTATTGAAAGTGGTGTAGGGGGTAAAACATATGACATGTCTCTTCAATATTTACATCAACGAATTGGCCACTATTCTAGAAAAATCCTCAGCCCCTGGAGTTAGTCTCCAGAATTCAGAGGTTAAATGCCTACTCTTCGCAGATGACCTATGCCTGCTATCACCCACAGCACATGGCCTACAGCAGATCCTGGACCTGCTAGAGCAGTACTGCCAGACCCCAAAAATACTAAAATTATGATTTTCCAGAGAAGATCCAGATCTCAGGGAATTAGACCAAAGTTCTCAATTGGTAGAAAATATATAGAGTACTGCACACACTACAATTACTTAGGTATAAAAATAAGCTCAACTGGACACCTTAATGAGGCAGTGAATGAACTGAGAGAGAAAGCACGCAGGGCATTCTACGCCATTAAAAAGAAAATTCAAATTGAAATACCTATTAAAATTTGGCTAAAACTAATTGAATATGTAATTGAACCAATTGCACTTTATGGCAGTGAGGTGTGGGGTCCACTTGCAAAACAAGATTTCATCAAATGGGACAAACACCCCATTGAAACCCTGCATGTAGAGATCGATAAGATTCTCCTACATGTCCAGAGGAAAACTACAAACAATGCATGCAGGGCAGAATTAGGCCAATATCCACAAATAATAAAAACTCAAAAAAGAGCAATTCAGTTTTGGAAACATCTAAAATACAGTGACCCCCTCTCATATCATTACCAAGCCCTGCAATGCCAAGAGCTGAGCAAAGAAAAGAGTCCCCTCATCCAGCTGGTCCTGGGGCTGAGTTCACAAACTTGTTCTACTAACACACTGAAGCCTCAGGACCAGAACATCCAATCAATCAGGATAAACCAAATTACAACACAGTCAAAACAAAACTACATTGCTTATTGGGAAACACAAGCACAAGCACAAAGCAAAATGCAGTAATATCTGGCCCTATATCGACAGTACACCGTGGCTAACTATTTGACAATGGTTACTGATCAAAACCTTAGAAAAACCTTGACAAAGTACAGGCTCAGTGAGCACAGCCTTGCCATTGAGAAGGGTAGACACAGGAAAACCTGGCTCCCTGTAGAGGAAAGGCTGTGCAACCACTGGACAACAGCAGAACCTGAGACGGAGCTGCATTTCCTGACAAAATGTGAAAAATATAAAACAATTAGAGAGTGTCATTTTGTCACGACTTCCGCCGAAGTCGGCTCCTCTCCTTGTTCGGGCGGTGTTCGGCGGTCAACGTCACCGGCTTTCTAGCCATCGCCGCTCCATTTTTCATTGATCCATTTGTTTTGTCTTGTTTTGCACACCTGGTTTGCATTTCCCAATCACACTGCATGTATTTATTCCTCTGTTCCCCCTCATGTCTTTGTGTGATATTGTTTGTGTTACGTGTCATGTTTGACGCGCCAGACTGGTGTTAGTTTTTTGTCACGAGGTATGTTTATTTGTTTGAACATAATTATTGTGACTGTTTGCGCGTTTTGTACTTTTGCCAATTGGCTGGAGGTTTTGACGTAGTGGCGTCCGTCTGTTGGTTTCTCCTGCCTCAATAAAGTGTGCGCCTGTTCACAACTCTCTGCTCTCCTGCACCTGACTCCGCTACCAGTACGCACACCCTTGACACATTTCCCCAAATTTGAAACCCTTATTCAAGGTTTCAAAGACCTCTCTGATGAGAGTAGGCTACCCGTCCTGTTGGGGAAGGACGCAGAGAGCTGTGGGTTGGCAGCACACTACATTGCTGCTGCCATAAGTTGAGGGACAGTGTCTGACAGACCAATCAACCTGCACATGTACTCTACTGTATGCTTATTGTTATTGTTCAATGTATGGTTATTTTGACCATTGGTTATTGTTGTTACTGTTGTCCCGTTGACAATTTTGATTCTCATTATTTTCATATTGCAAATATCCAAAGTAAGCTTTGGCAATATGTACATTGTTACGTCATGCCAATAAAGCAAATTGGAGAGAGAGAGAGTGAGAGAGAGCGCGAGAGAGAGCTAGAGAGAGACAGAGAGAGAGACAGAGAGAGAGACAGAGAGAGAGAGACAGAGAGAGAGACAGAGAGAGAGAGAGAGAGAGAGAGAGAGAGAGAGAGAGAGAGAGAGAGAGAGAGAGAGAGAGAGAGATAACCCAGTAGACCTGGCTGGCTTGGAGCGCTCCTCTAATCCCCTTCTTTCTTTCTAGTGACCATACTGCAATAATAAATAATGCATGTCTCTCCCTGTGTCCCCTCTCTCTCTCTCTCTCTCTCCCCCTTTCTCTCTCACTCTTTCCCCCCTCTTTCTTTTTCTCTCTCTCGCTCAGCCTTTGGAAGTTCATTCCCAGTGGATGTGAGGCAGTCTATGCCAGGAATCTGAAGACTTGGATGGACGCCTCCTTTATCTGCTGCTCATACAGCTCTCTGACTCAAAAACACATACAGGCGGTGTAGGAATGTGGGTGTGTTAGTGTTTGTGTGTGTGTGTGTGTGTGTATGTGTGTGTGTGTGTGTGTGTGTGTGTGTGTGTGTGTGTGTGTGTGTGTGTGTGTGTGTGTGTGTGTGTGTGTGTGTGTGTGTGTGTGTGTGTGTGTGTGTGTGTGTGTGTGTGTGTGTGTGTGTGTGTTTGTGAGAGAGAGAGAGAGGAGAAAGAGGGAGAAAGAGAAGTAGCGAGACGATGAGCTTTACTTCAGGTTGCATGGTTTAAAGCAGGGATAGAGTATGGAGTCTTGTTTAGGTCAAAAAGGACACTGCGAGATGAACAGAGTGGACATAGGACAGAAACAGAGAAAAGGGGATACACAGACAGAGAGGAAAGGAGAGAGGATGTGGAGCTGAAAAGTTCAAGGTCACAGAAGCACTACCCTTCATCTCTCTCTCTTTCTCCACCTCAGGGTGAGTTATTGGATGGCAGGTCGTGAGGCCCACACAGAGGGATCTCTGTCTCCGCCCTCTCTCCTTTTGCTCTCCTCCCTACAGTATCATATACTCTTTAAGTCAACAATGGAATGTGTTGTTTTTGGGGCCTGATTTAGTAAGAACAGATGTAGGGTTCCAGTCCTGTGGGATGAAAAAGTACTGAAGATGAGTGCGTGTGAGTGTGTGTGAGTGAGTGTGTGTTTGTGTGTGTGTGTAGGGGGTTCCTCTTAAGGAACCAGATGGGTAGGATTTGTAGGGCGTGGCCATGTCCAATAGGGCCAGCTGTTGTCTGTCATACAATGGTGAATAGACAGAGACCCCTCCCCCCACACACACAATGACATCATTAAGAAGGGAAAGTGCTTAGTGCTGGGTGGTGGGATATTTAACAATGGAGAGAGAGAGAGAATAAGAATGGGGGTTGGGAACAAAATGGAGATACCAGTAATGGTAGAGGTGACTAATTAAAAAAAAAAAACACAAGCTAACCTCTCTCTCTCTCTGATCACCCTTCCCCCTCCACTCGCCCACACCTGCGTTTGTAGCCTGCTCCCCCTTTTCTCCCCACTCCCACCTCTCCCCCACATGCCAGTCTATCTGAGGCCATGTTCAAATATCAGCACAGTTCTCCTCTAGATGTTCATCGGGCAGCCAGTCAGTCTTGCAGTGAGCGGGTCGCTCCCCAGACAATCCCCTCCTCTACACACACACACCTTTCATCCCTTATATCTGCCTGATCAAAGAGCCTGTCACTACCGTGAAGCAGCAGCTCTGGAAATACTAATAACCCCAGATGAACACCTCAGAGAATGGAGACAAACCTCTCAGGTGTTGCAGAATACTAACACACTTCAAATAAGCCTAAGTAGCATATCAACACCATGGACATAATAATGTAGACAAAAAACACTGAGGGGTTTTAAAACAGTCAAATACTTCAAATAGGCCTAACTAGCTTATCAATAAGTATGTTTATATGCACACTAATAATTTAGATTATGCATTAGTCATGTAAACACCTTGCTCTGCTAAGCTTAATCGGCGTACGGTCAAAATCATAGTAAGCATACGCCGATTAAAACACCTGGTGTTCTGAGCAATCTTTCAAATGATTAGGACATGTAAAAAAAAGACCTGAATCAGCGTTCCGGCGGTGTATTTGATCTGGGCATATGCTAGCACCAGCCCAGCGAACCTCCCTCTTTAGCACAAGTGAAGTCAGTTTGGAACAACTGTATGTATGTGTCTTAGAAGTAGTTTTCACATACAAACTTTATATGTCCCAACTCAGAATCAAAAACGTTTATTTTGATTGGTGATTTTCTGCATTTATCAGAGTCCCACCAGTAGCCTGATTTCAAATGTGTCCATGTTAACAGTATTATTAGGGAAATCGATTTTCTTGCAAAGCATGTAAAAGTTTTAATCAAACTATTATATTAATCTGACTATCCACAATAATCGCAATACTGTGTGCAAATAACCGTACTCAATTACATTTTTACAGGTCTCTTTTTACAATTTGGTTCTAAATTCTACAGATTAATATCAACCCAAAACACCCTGAATTAACAGGAGTTTCTCTACATTGGTAGTCAGGCAAGCTTGACTGAGGCAGGCTGACACCCCCTGCCTACTCTCCCTCCAGAGGTCACGCCCTCTGACCCCTAACTCCCACAGCGGTCCCGTCATGTCTGATCCCGGGGTAATGAGGTGCGTCAGCCCGCCATTAAACATCACTCACACAACACCCTCAGCTGAGACAGCCCTGATGCTTTAACAAACTGTTTTATGTGCTGGGCTATAAACTGTGTGTGTGGGTGTGTAGGTGTGTGTGTG